>NW_025791339.1:0-10050 GCF_907164935.1 Osmia bicornis bicornis
TGGGGCATCTGCGGACACACGTCGTTGCACCTCCGAGCCAGCGGTAGGACATTTTCAACCTGTACGGTAAGGCACAGGATTTTTCTTCGGCCACGACCAGGAACCGAAGTAAGCCCATTCCGGGTGGTCGCGCCATGTGTTCACCTGCCAGGGCAGGAGCTGGCTCTTCGACACGGCCAGGAACCGGGACATCGTATCGCCACGGCTGACCGTGTCCATCTTCGTCCACCATGGTTGGTTGATAATGATGATGTGGCTTATCCTAGATGTCATCACGCCCACCTGTCCTTCCACGAGGATAGGCTATTTTTCTTCAGCAACGATCGGCACCGGGGGGATATCCTCCAGGATCGGCATCGGGGGGCATCTTCCCGGCGTGACCGCGCCACCTCTTCGCCTGCCTAGCACTATTGCCAGGACAGGGGTTCCTTTTCGGCCACGACCAGGAACCGGAGCTCCTGCTCAACGGGTGATCGCGCCATGTGTTCACCTGTTTTAACAGGGCTTGCTCTTCAACGCGGCCAGGAACTGGGCCATCGTATCTCTACAGTTGGCCGTGTCCATCTTCGTCCACCGTGGTTGGTTGATAATGATGATGTGGCTTATCCTTGCAGTCATCACGCCCACCTGACCTTCCACGAGGACAGGCCATTTTTCTTCGGCCACGACCAGGAACCGGAGCTCTGGCTCAACGGGTGGTCGCGCCATGTGTTCACCTGTTTTAACAGGGCTTGCTCTTCAGCACAGCCAGGGCCCGGGGCGAGTCCTTTCCCCGGTTGACTGTGCCACATCTTGGTAGGCTGCAATCCTCGATGACCTGTCCCATACATACTTTACACACACACACACACACACACGCTCATGACAAGCATAGCGCTTCGAGTAGCGCTTCGAATGCCCCAAATATGCAACGATAAATAATGAATAAATAATGAGTAAAGAATAAATGAATAAATAAATGAATAAATGAATGAGTGAATGAATAAGTAAATAATGAATAATGAATAGGAATTAATAAGCACATGAAGCCCATGAATAGAATAGCGGAGCCCATACATTCAATAACAGCTGTCATAATAAGCATACTAAACATACTAAACATACTAAAACTGGTTAAATCAAATCACAAATACAACGGGAAATAAATATATATATGCATCTAATGCATCTAATGCAATAGAGCAGTTAATGAATAGTTAACAGTAAAAGAAACAGTAAGCATTATGAGAACGTGAGAAACTGTGAAGTAAACATAAGTAGTATTGCACGCAAGCAGGCAAGCGAGCATATGTGAACTGGACATAAGCAAATGACCAACAAAACCTCCAAAACCTAAAACGTCAAGCATACATACATACAGCCGAGCAGCCAAACAGCAGAAGAGGAATATTTAACATTCAACACTAGCGCACAACATAATCACATAAAATTAAACTCAAGATAAACCATAAATTTGAGATGAAATAAACCAAGGATGTGAACCGTAAAGTAAAATAAAGTCGCCAGACAGATAGCAAATAGCAAGCCAGCCATGAGAGAAGAGAAGCAAACATAACATAACATAGAATGCTACTAATTATTATCAGAGGTAAAGGTAAATAAGGTACAGTATAAAATATAGAATATAGGGTATAACCAGAAAGTAAGCTGGGAAGAAAATAAATAGGTGAGCGTAATGTAATACTAATAATTGAAACCATTCATTGAAACTATTAAGTTACTTAAATTTACTTGCAGGAACATTTACGCGACCACAATCTCAACGTGGTTGGCAAGCGAACATGATGGAGTACAATCAATGATCAAATGAAGGCAATAAAAAACAATTAGATATTATTGCGAGCAAATCATCAATAAAGATAAGTAGCAACATATACCTCATAATGAGAATAATAGGAAGAGACAGAACTGTTAACATCAGAAATTAACCATAGTATTAAATGTAAAATGTAACATAATCCTAGTCTATTTGCAGGAAGCCCTAACGCTAGCCAATGGAAGTGGAGGTAGAGTGTAATTAACGGATAACAGGAGAAGAGAATACCCATCTGATATAATATGGGGAGCACATGAGACCTAAATCGGCATAAACCATAAGGCAGATCAAACAATTCAAATAGTTATAAATTGAGTAGATTAGATTGTTACTGGGTTATAATACCGCTCCGATAAGTATGGTATTAATATTAATACTGATACAGGTAAGTCGATGCAATACAGCGCGTGGTGAAAACTAATCAATAATAAACCCCACATACAACCATATTACTACTAAATCATAATATAAAGGTACAAGAAAACTAAACTACACTACAATAGATCAAAATTACTATGAACATATGTGTATATATAATATGTAACGAAAACACTCCAAATATAATCAATTTAATAAGTATACCGATGTAGATAATTAATTAAACTCCTCATACCATAGTCAGTTTAAATGATGCAGTTCCATTAAACCCCCTTTAATACCAATTAATAGAAAAGGCATATAGGTGCTAAACCAAGCCAGACACTCCTATAAGAAAGTCATATGAGATCCACGGTCAAGAAATTCAAAGAATTTAAGGAACCATAACGCATATATGTATGTATAGAAAGCCATAAAGACACTGTATCATGCAGGACGGACCACCGCAGCGTATGCCTACCTGAGCACCAGCCGTATTAAACAATACTGAACTAACACTTTCCAAATCAGAATCAAAATCAGAATCAGAATTGTAATTAAGAAAGGGTAATTAATGTACAAAAGATTGCATAAAGTACCGTAAGTATTCAAAATACACAGATTCACAACTGTCACAGCTGCACTAGAATTGAATTAAACATAGTATGCAAAACATTATCCTGAGGGGTGGTACGAAGAGCTACAAAAGAGCAGTGAATAATATTATAGGAACATGGAACGTAAAACGTAACACTCAATTGAAGAAGAAGTCACTGAAACATGTCAAGTGACCAAGAATAAAAATAAGAAAAGAATAAGGATAGTGAATAGTGAACGGCGAACAATAAACGAATAAACCAATAAACCAATGTCGTTACACGTCATTCATATCTAAATTGCTAAAGGATATATGATACATCTTATAGTCTACAATTAATTGACAATGCCTGGGAGCCCAAACAACCCCCGAAAGCTTAGAAACAATGCATGATACTACAAGAGGAACTAAGGAGCTAAGAACTAAAAAACAAGAAACCAGAATCAGAATCAAACCCACCCTTAAAATATGCAAAGGGGTTATAAACGCAATATACGCATATGATATAAACTCATTAATCCATTCAATCCAGATAGACTCTTCTAAATTCCATAATACAAGACCCATTAAACTAAGTCAAATAAATATAACCGCAAATATAATCGCATATATAATCATCACAGTTATAACCACAGCTATAATCACAGCAGGTAAAATAAAGCAGACACATATTAATAATCTGTATCAAGTAATTTAATTCAATGCAATTCGATATGCCATATGCCATTGTTAATTACTCTGTACATTTACTTACTTAATTATAATAATATAATGGAATAGAAAGTTAGGAAGTTATATAATAATAATGCAATACAATACAATTTAATACAGAATACTGGTTAAGTATAGCCTAACATAGCTAACTAATATAGCTGAATAACTGGACACAATCCAAGGTCTAAAATAATAATATTATAATACAACATATAATATATTCAATGCCTAAAATGGTCACAGATTGAACGCAGGCTGAACGCAATTGAACGTAGATTGAACGTAGCTTGGAGGTAATAACATTAATAACATAATTAAAGTAATACAATATGATCATGGTATAATACAATACAATAACAATACTATAATACAATATTATAACATAATACAATATAACATAATTTAATATAACATAATACAGCATATAATATATAATATGTAATAGTAAATAATATAAATGCACCGAATGCATAAAATGCACAAAACGGAGCTAATGATACCACATTAACAAATACACTGCAATTACACTACAATACAATACCTCCGAGCGTAGCACATTAGTACGCGCACTGTCACAGCAATCACATCCGCACGAATAAATACAAAATTTAAATTAGAAAATTCAAACTTCAATAATTTCAATAAATTCAATTCAATTAATTAATTAATTCAGTTCAATTGACACTTATCACTTAACACTTCGTATCACATCACATCATAGATGACCGATGACCATGTCAACGTCAACTAAGATAGGAAACCGGGCGAAGTAAAATAAAGAGCGCGACCATAAACCATAAAGAACATAGATACCTAGTGTTCGAATTCCCTAGTCCATACCATAATGATTATCGACCATCAAATTAACCACCAAATCATCAAATTAATCAACTAATTATACAGAATATATAAACGTTCAAAAGCGAAAAGCGGAAATAAAAGCGAAAATACTTCAACAACTTTCAATAAATCACCGCGATGAAAACCAGAAGTAAGGTACCTACGAAAGATAACGATAGCAAAACGCATCGTAATAAGTAAAGCATGCAATACTGCCCGAAGATAAGCCGTAAAGCTATCCCTAGTCGGTAACCAACCGCAGCACCAGAGATATTACCAAACGCAAATATTCCATCCACCACATAATACTCGGCCGCTCGCTCCGTAACGGTTCCGTAACGGTTATCCACAGACCAATTATCTGCCGCGCAGCAATTACCTACCGCGCGCCAGTTACCCGGTACACACAGTTATCGACTGCAAAACCATCCATCGTGCAGCCGCGCAATCCTAGGAATCCATACTTACCATCAAACTTATCATCAAAGATAAGTCTGATATACAGTACTTTCACGAAGGTATAAAGCACACGAACATCAAATCAAGCTTCCAGACAGATCAAGATGGAGGATAAATCAGTTAGTAAAATCAATACTACGGTTATTTATTATATATAAATATGAATCATACGTTTGTAATCGGGTGAAATGAAATAAATATAAATTACATATAAATTACAAATTACAAACAATAAGGAAAAATAAAATGAAATCAAATGAATCAACCCGAATAAGATCCACAGATTGCGCAGATTGCAGGACACACTGTATTACTACATATCGCGCCGCAGAAAACAGATTATACAAAACAACAGAACAACAGAACAACAGAATCAACGGAATCAGGAATCGCCACAGAACGAAGGGCCGAATAAATAAATAGAATAAAACATTTAACTTAGACAAAATCAACCAGTAAAGTCAAACAACGTCAACAACGCATGCGATCAGGAAAGTCCCGTGAGCCCAATAAAAACAACTCTCGGTCAAATAATATTAGTTAGTAAAATAAAATAATAAATCAATGAAAGTAGAATAAATCATGGTAACAGGCAACTAGCAGAAATGAAATATGAAGCAGAAATGAATCAATAAATCAAGAAAAATCGAATCAGATCAATGTATAGCTTTAATCAATCAACATCAAAATGAAGGAATGAATGAATAATAAATGAATGAATGTACGTAAACTGAATGCAGGTAAACAGCTAAGGATATTCACAAATTGGGAACTACAGAAAGTGTGTAACGCGCAACATACGTAACCAACATAACCGACATACATAGCCGACATAATGTAATGTAATGTAATGAAATGTAATATAATGTAAAATAATAAATACAGCAAATGAGTTATATTCCAACTAAATATAACCGTAGGCCTTATTGGCTCAATCCCCCCTACTTTATAAATTATAGATTATACGGTTATAAGTCATAGTGTTCAAAAATGCGTTGATTTCAACCGTCGCCACACGAACCGCGGCAGCACTCTTCAGCGCGACCGGCAGCCACCTTGGATGCCGGTCAGGCTGACCAATCACCGAGCTTGACGTCACCGGGAAGAAGCCAACGGCTCTTGCTACGACGAAGCCGGTGGTTCGGCCATTACGGTTTTGTATCGTTACGGTAAACACGTGCAGTACTGATTCCAAAAATTTCTAGTGCAATTAACGAATTTCGATTCTAAAGAACTCAGCATCGCAACGCGAATTCTGTGCCGACGGCCAACGCGAACTCGCGGTTAATCTAGTTCGTGGAAATCCACGAAATTAGTAGAATTTCGTGGTGACCACGTGTTGAACCAACACGTGGTTTTAATACAGTGCAATCTCAATCGCAAATTCTCCGCGACGCGGGTGAATCTTCACGATCTACGATCATCATAAATTCGTGCAACGCACAATTTATTGTAAATACTGTACATAGTGTATTTGTGCCTGTAAATATACATTGTTTGTTTTGTGCAATCTCAAGTGCATTCATTTTCAATTGCCGTCTCACTGCCGATCCTACATTCCGAACCGGTTCACAATCGCAAGCTCAAGACATCCTTACAATCTCGAACACTTTTGAACACATAGATTGCAAATTGTAAATTGCAAATTGTAAATTGTAAGCGATTGCGTCCATACAAATGCAAAAGGAATAAAAATTTACACCGAAAGATGTATAAGGATAAATCAAAGCACGCCTCGCAAGCATCCAAGTTTCCGCCACGCGCGCAAATCCGGCCGTAAATAAACAGGCTTGTATGCACTCTTGTACAGGGACTTTCCAACAACCAGGCAACTGGGCAGCATGCATCGATTCAGAGCAAAGAAGAGAGATCCATATTGGGGCCTTGCAAGACAACAAAATCGGCCAGCGTCGTCGCTCAAAACGACAATAAACAGCCGTTCAAAACGAACGTCTTACCGATTAGGTAAGGAAGAAAAACACTGTGGCCCCTTTCTTTGAGGTAACTCTGCACTATTCATAGCTGCATTCACTATTCCCAGCAGTAAATGCCACTTCCAGCGCAGCTGTGCAGAAGAAGAACAAGAAGACGAAGGAATATCTCGGAATATGTGCGTGACGCCCCTTTCCTTGAGGTAAATCTGCAAATATCTCGGAAACGGTTCGAGCTATGGCAAAATGTTAACAGACCTTTTTTGCAGGAAAGTAAATTTCCTACTATTTATGTTCTATGACATTTTTTGATCAGATGCGTAGTTTTCGAGATATATCGAGATGTTTAAAAGTTCCGAAGCCGCACCAACATTACAAGGATGAAGAAATACAAGTGGCATTTACAGCTTAGAATAGTGCAGAGTTACCTCAAAGAAAGGGGTCACGGTGTTTCTTCATCTATATAATGTTGGTACGGCGTCGGAACTTTGAATTATATCGATATATCTCGAAAAGTACGCATCTGATCAAAAAATAGAATAGAAGATAAATAGTAGGAAATTTAATTTCCTCCAAAAAAGGTCTGTCAACATTTTGCCATAGCTCGCACGGTTTCCGAGGTATTTGCAGATGTACCTCAAGGAAAGGGGCGTCACGCAAATATTCCGAGATATTTCTTCTTCTTCTTGTTCTTCTTCAGCACAGCTGCGCTGGAAGTGGCATTTACAGCTTAGAATAGTGAATACAGCTTAGAATAGTGCAGAGTTACCTCAAAGAAAGGGGCCACGGTGTTTCTGCATCTTTATAACGTGTGTACGTGTACGAATTTCGCATATCAAACTCGTACGAATATCTCGATCGGTAACACGGGTCGATAATCCCGTCTTCACCAAATAAGTAAAAGTAATCGCTGCTGCGCTGTCTAACCACCGATCCCAGCGCTCGCCAATATTAAAACTCCTAAATTCGAACCGTTACGGCATTAATGCGTAACAATTCAGAGAGCGATTGTCAAGCGACAACAACGTCCAAGATCTTTATCTTCACTCGAGTTTAGAGCATTTTTAAATTCATTTCAGTGCCATGCACCGCGAAGTCTGTGAATCGTGGAACCCCAAATTCAAACACAAGTGTGATTTTGTAGTGCTTAATTCACAACTCATTGTGTAAAAATTATAAGTTATGCACAATTACTGACCGCTAAGCTGTGTCGTTCATCTTCTCCTCGACGCCCACGCCTTTGAAAAGACGGAATCCACGCCTGTTCCGAAAACTCTAATTCTCGCCGAGAACACATTATTTCTAATGTGGATATAATAATAATGATACTGTTATTAAATGTACACTGATCTGTAGGAAGGTATCAGTATATTACATTATATATAATGTAGATATACTAATAATGATATTGTTATTAAATGTACATTGATCTGTACGAAGGAATCAGTATATTACATTATTTCTAATGCACATATAGTAATAATGATATTGTTATTAAATGTACACTGATCTGTGGTAACGAATCAGTGTATTACATTATATCTAATGTAGATATACTAGGAATGATATTGTGATTAAATGTATATTACATATCTAACGCAGATATAGTAATAATGATACTGTTATTAAATGTACATTGATCTGTAGGAAGGTATCAAGATATTACATTATATCTGATGTGGATATAGTAGTAATGATATTATCATTAAATGTACATTGATCTGTAGCAAGGTATCAAGATATTACATTATATCTAATGTAGATATAGTAATAATGATATTGTTATACAATGTATAGTACATATCTAATGTACATATTGTAATAATGATATTGTTATTAAATGTATATTACACATCTAATTCAGATATGGTAATAATGATATTGTTATTAAATGTATATTACACACCTGATGCACATATAGTAATAATGATATTTTTATTAAATGTGCATTGATCTGTATTAGGAAATCAGTATATTACATTATATCTAATGAAGTTATAGTAATAATGATATTGTTGTTAAATGTATATTACATATCTAATGCTGACATAGTAATAACGATATTGTTATTAAATGTACATCACAAATCTAATGCAGATATAGTAATAATGATATTGTTATTCAATGTACATGGACCTGTATGAAGGAATCAGTATATTACATTATTTCCAACGTTGATATAGTAATAATGATATTGTTATTAAATGTATATTACCTATCTAATGCAGATATAGTAATAATGATATTGTTATTAAATGTACATTAATCTGTAGTAACGAATCAGTACATCAGATTATATCTGATGTAGATATACTAAGAATGATATTGTGATTAAACATATATTACATATCTAACACAGGTATAGTAATAATGATATTGTTATTAAATGTATATTCCATATCTAATGCTTATATAGTAATAATGATGTTGTTATTAAATGTGCATTACATATCTTATGCAGATACAGTAATAATGATATTGTTATTAAATGTATATTACATATCTAATGAATATATAGTAATAATGATATTGTTGCTAAATGTATATTACATATCATTTCAAAGTTCTGACGCCGTACCAACATTATAAGGAAGAAGAAACACTGTGGCCCCTTTCTTTAAGGTAACTCTGCACTGTTCTAAGCTGTATTCACTATTCCCAGCTGTAAATGCCACTTCCAGCGCAGCTTTGCAGAAGAAGAATAAGAAGAAGAAATATCTCGGAATATGTGCATGACGCCCCTTTTCTTGAGGTAAATCTGCAAGTATCTCGGAAACGGTGCGAGCTATGGCAACATGTTTAGAGAACTCTTTCGTAGCAAATTAAATTTCCAACTATTCACGTTCAATGACATTTTTTGATCAGATTTCGAGATATATCGAGATATTTCAAAGTTCCGAAGCCGCACCAATATTATAAGGATGAAGAAACACTGTTGCCCCTTTCCTTGAGGTAACTCTGCACTATTCTAAGCTGTATACACTATTCCGAGCTGTAAATGCCACTTCCAGCGGAGCTTTGCAGAAGAAGAACAAGAAGAAGAAGAAATATCTCGGAATATGTGCGTGATGCCCCTTTCCTTCAGGTAAATCTGCAAATAGCGGAAACGGTGCGAGCTATGGGAAAATCGTAGGGGACCTTTTTTGTAGGAAATTAAATTTCCTACTATTTATGTTGTACGACATTTTTTGATCAGATCCGTAGTTTTGGAGCTGTGGCTCTAAAAAACGCGGAATTTCACTGCGAATCGTTCCCAATTTACGAGAATTATCCTTAAATAATGTCCAATGTTTATAATCAACACCCCGAACACCGGAAACACGACGTCGAAATGC
>NW_025791340.1:0-156922 GCF_907164935.1 Osmia bicornis bicornis
GACAAACCATTCACTTTGACGACAGACGCATCTGACTTTGCAATAGGCGCAGTACTTAGCCAAGACGTAGACGTACACGACTTGCCTGTAGCCTACCTTTCAAGATCGTTAATAAAAGCAGAACAAAATTATTCCACCACAGAAAAGGAATGTTTAGCAGTACTGTATGCCGTATTACATTTCCGACCATACTTATACGGAAGAAAATTCACCTTGGTTAGTGATCACGAACCCTTAAAATGGATAGACTCTATAAAAGATCCTGGACAAAGATTAGTGCGTTGGAGATTAAAATTGCGCGATTACGAATACGATTTCGTCCATAAACCCGGCCATTTGAACATAAACGCTGATGCACTTTCACGGAATCCCATTAAAGAATTATACGATACAAGTTCAGATTCAAGCTCAAAAGAAACTTCCGATAGCGAAGAGGAATGTGAGAAAATTCTTCCTATTCGAAAGCCAACCGTCAAGCCAAAAGTAACAATCCCATCCGCATCCCGTACAAAACCTGCAGTGGAGCCCCAGAGACCTGTGGGCAGGCCACCAGGCAGAAAGACACAACCAAAACTAGATCAACCCACATTAGATAAAAGTGCCATTTCAACAAGAACGCGTTCCAAGTCAGAAACTGAGGGATCGCCCAAACCTATAAACTATGCAGAATCTTCCACTTCCGAAATATCACAAAATACCGATGAGGATGAGGAACCTATTGAGACGTCTGACCTACCAGTATTCAGAGGACGGAAAAGCGTACTACCTAGTCTCGGTCCACCCACTGTATCACCACCAAATTTACCAAGGAAAACAGTTATTTTGGAAAACCCTGAGAACATTCCTGATGCAGAGTCTGACAATGACAAGGACGAAACCACAGAGACACATCCCGACAATGTAATGATAGAAATTTCAGCTCCTCTTGATAATAGCGACGATGAAGTATTTCTCCCTAACACCATCGAACAACCACCTATTAACCTAGACGAACTACATGAATCTTTCGACCGTTTTGACAAATCCCTCCACGAACATAGCGAAATTCTTCAGGAATCTCCCGACAAAGCAGAACCAGAATTAGAGGAACTAGACGAGGAAGAGCTAAACAAACGAGTAGACAAGTTACTGGCACGATACGAACAGGACCAACAAGACGCGACAAAACAGACTATGATACGACCTACATCCAAGGAATTCACACTAGACACAATTCATGAAGAAAACGAATTAAACGCACCAACCGAATTTGAAGATACCGTAGTAGTTCGACAACCATACAGATTCATATTACTCACACCAGTACCTTTAGATAAACCCTTAGCCCTTTCCACCCCTTTTCCACAGACTACTAATTCAGAAACGAAATCGAATCCTTCCATTTTACCAAAACGACTGATTACCTCACAATCATACGATACAAGTAAAATCACCCAGTACCGACCCGGCATTCAGATAACTGAAAGTATTCTACCAGATATAGAACCCGAACATCCATCCAGGAAAACAATTAAATTTACACGAGAAAATTTGACGAGTACACGCAGTCATTATGTTCATTTCATCCCGGCTGACATAGAATTAACCACTCCAATCAGTAGGTTACTCGTAGATATGGGTGTTATAAGCATTGCAAATCTGAAAGCAGCAAATCCACAATTGGGACAGGTACTTGTTACACCACGAGGTAAATACAAAATGTTTAGCGTAGTAGTTAAACAGAAACATTACGATGTTATCTCAATTTCAAACTTTAGAATTGCTTTACATAATTTAAGATTGATTCTTTCCAAATTAAAAATAAATACAATTCGAATTTCGAGATCTGGCGACTTTACCGATACGCTTCCCCAGGGTACCTTAGTGAACGTGCTAAGGGATACTCTTGGAGATAGCGATGTCGAAGTAACGATCTGCACAGGAAACATACAAGTCCCACCCGAAGAACTCCGTCTGAAAATAATTTCAGAATTACATGGAAGTTTAGTAGGAGGACACAAGGGTGTAACAAAGACCTATCACAGAATTCGAGAAAGATTTCATTGGCCAGGAATGCGTAACGATGTGCAAAATTTCATTAGAACTTGTGAAAAATGTCAGGAAAACAAATTAGTTAGGACCAAAACCCGTGAGCCAATGCTTATAACAGACACTCCTCTCCAACCATTCGATAAGATCTCATTAGATACAGTAGGACCCCTTCCAGTAACTCCTAGCGGTAATAGACACATTTTGACTATACAAGACAATCTGACAAAATATTGTATTGCAGTAGCGGTACCAAACATAAAGGCAGAAACAATAGCACATGCATTAGTGACACATGTGATTTTGCAATATGGAACTCCACGCACAATACTAACCGATCAAGGAACCAGTTTTATTAATAAAGTATTAAAAGAAATTGCATAGGTTTTCAAAATTAATCACGTAACTACTTCCGGCTACAGACCACAAACTAACGGATCATTAGAACGAAGTCATATAGTATTAACTGAATACATAAAACATTATTTAGACGATTTCGATGATTGGGACAGAATAGTACCGTTCGCAATGTTCTCCTATAACACTTCCGTACATGAAGCAACGAATTTCACCCCATATGAACTGGTATTTGGAAAAATAGCGCGCTGTCCTAGTGCATTCCCGTCAGAAGAATCACTACCGACTTACAATAACTACCTCCAGGAACTAATTTCACGTTTAACAGAAATGCAAACTATAGCAGGACAGAATTTAATTCAGGCAAAAGAGAAATCAAAACTTTATTATGACGAAAAGGTACAACCATTTCAAGGAAAAATAGGGGACATGGCGCGAGTCTTGGTTGAACCTCAGAAAGGAAAACTTGGTAATCGATATCATGGACCCTACAAAATTGTTGGAATCTTAGAAAAGAATAACGTAATTTTAGAAGCAGAAACGGGTAAACGTCTCATTAAACACGCGGACAAGCTACTACTATATCACCAGAAATAGCTATCAAATAACTCTTCCTAATTAATTGTTGCAACAGGGCAAAATGAAATTGGTAACATTCATTTCTCTCACTCTCACTCTCTGGAGCGGATCGCACTCGGCGGAACAGGAGAAAACATATGAAATAACAAGACTTGGCGCGACACCACGCATGTACTTCGAAAAATTACACAATATCCGTTTGATAGCAGCCGACTGGCGGGTGACATTGTCAATAGACACCAATAAGCTGAAGACACAATTTCCTCGCGAATATTCAGAATTAGACGGTGCCTACGGGAAATGCCTCACTCTAGAGACGGCAACCGCTTGCGCAGCAACCGTGCGATTATCCCACGTGTATGGAAAAGCAGAACAAGCACTAACCTTACAGGATGAACTAAACGAAACAGTAACAAAATTTCAGACACCGGAATCTTACGATTGCCCAAAAACAATAAGGCGACGAAGCGCTCCCTTTGGATTTATTGGTTCAATAAGTCATACACCTTTCGGAACACTCACCACAGAAGACGCGGAATATTATAACTCGGAGATAGATAAACTGTACCATAACCAACACGAATTGGCACATATCATGGAAAATCAGACACACATAGTTAGGAACGGACTACATAAACTTCACCAAGTATTTGAGAAAAACACAGCATTAATTTCGGAAGCCATCCAACAAGAGGAGAATAGGGTAACCACACTTCAATACATGATGGCTCTATCACGATTCGTACACGGCATAAAGATATCTTTGGACCACTACATAAAAACAGCTGAAACATACCTCGCCGTAATACGAGCTGTAAAATCCGGTGAGGTGCCACACGCACTATTGGACAGATCTATTTCGCGCCGCATAATTTCGGATATACGGAATACACAGAGGAACTTCGATCTACCAATACCACCCGGTCACCAATCACTTAAAGAATTAACAAAATCTACCACCGTAAACGCAATAATTCATCAAGGAAGAATCCTCATAGTGTTACAGCTACCTCTTTCAGATGGAGCAACATACCATCTCTATCGCACTTACTCTTGGCCAACACCCCAAAGGTTAGGACAAAATACTACAGCATCTGGCTACATTCAACCTAAAACACCATATTTAGCAATAAGCAACGATCATCGATTCTACTTCGAAGCAGACGAGTCCTACATCAATAGTTGCCACAAGACTCCGTACACACACCTTTGCCTATTGGGACGACCGTTGTCTGAAATTGCCTCGTCCACCGCTTGCGAAGTTATCCTACTGCTGCGACCTACCACCCACGCATTTAAAACATGTGAGGTGCGGATACAACCCCAGCACACACCATTTTGGGCATACTTAAGGACCATGCAAGCCTGGTTGTATTCATTAGAAAAACCAGAATCAGTACATCGCTAAAACTACTCATGAGACACTAATTGGAATGCAACATCTACAAAGCCTGGAACAATATTTTTACCAACCAAATTTACTATTAAACATCACAGAATTTTCTCCACAGATTCATCGTTATAAAGAAATTAAGCCATTAGCCATGCCATCAAAAATCTCAGGCGTCATCACACCCATTGATGATTCATTAATTGATATAGAAGCCAAATTAGCCGAAATGGATACACACCATCGAAGCCGGAATCTTACAACCAACGTGCTGAACGGAAGCCTAGCCTACCTGGCTATTCTAACCATAGCAATCTTTGTATACTGTACACGACATGCCACGAAGAAAATTTGGATAACAAAAATCTGTCAGAAGAAAAGGACCGAACCACAAAACCAACCTACACCCCCGGAGCAGCTCCCAACAACCACACCACCTTCAATTGCGCAACAACCACTGCCGTCACTACCTCAGCAGCGGGCACTAGTGAATTAAGGAAAAACTATTTATTGTAACAATTTATTTATTTTTCTGTCCGTTTTCTCTTTCGAGCCTCGCAGGGATTATACGTGTTCTGTCATAAGTTTAAAATTTCCTGTACTTGTAATTTTCGTTATTTTATTAGGATTATAGTATTTTGAATCTCCTGCATCCTCCGATAAATAAAACAAAGAAGACTAGCATCACCAAGTCAGGAATCAGCAGTACGAGTTGAATCTAGGAGGGTCTTCGTCACGCGCCTAGTCCATTACACCAGGCAAAAGGATTTCCACGAAATGATACTAGATACGAGCCACCACGGTCAATACCACTGCCCGGAGTGCGCTACACAACTACGAGACATCCACCATTCATAGATCTCGCAAAGATGGAACGAGTGTCCGAGAAACAGGCAGCAGGGCGTGAGTGGATACCTTCGCCAAACGAAATCTCTGGTTCTCACCGATCCGAGATGAACCAACAAGGGAGGGTACAGGAGAATATCGTCCGATGTTTATTTTTGGTAATATGGCACTGTAATCCCTGTCCAAAGTCATTAGTTTTAGTTAACGACGCAACTACCAATTATCAAAATCAATCACATCTAACATTAGATAAACGCCCCTACGACTATCCATATAATTCACATCATCGAGGACGATGATGACTCTAAGGGGGGAGGGATGTTACGTCCCGACTAAGAAAAATTCCATTGTCTTCAATTTCAAAATTACGAAAGCGTCAGCAATCAGGAAGTTGGTTCATTGACTGACCTCCTTGGAGTCACCAGCGTCAACAAATTCTCTCTTCTTCTCGAAACGCTGCGTCGAAAATATGTAGCAATGATAGACATTCCAACAGGTCAATATACTAATGAACTCTTTCCTCCAAACCATGCGAAATCAGCATTTTCGACTCTAATAAAAAACCCGATTACGGACAATAGAGACACAGTCGGCCATACAGTCGCGAGGTGCGCGGTCTCTCTGTCCGAGGAACGTTTAGTATTGCGAAATACGTCGAGCAGAGTTTCGTGAAAATCAACTGTCACACGAAAAGACTCAGTTCACTCGTTAAATAAAGACTCAAGTTTTCGAACCATCTACAATTAAAAACTCTTAGCGTAAGGCCATAGTTTCACTCAACAAGAACATTGTCCAACATCCGTACGTCGAGAGGAAGAGAGAGAGAAGGGAGCAATTCATCAAATTAACCGTTTACCGTTTCTGTACATCTAAACATCCGGTGAGTCCAATCAAGATCAGGATTCTCTGTCCTCAGCAATTAAAGGAATCATAATATCTTTTGAATACGCGTTATATTTTCATACTTGTGTACCAATCAGATTTTTGTAACAATTCATTCTTTTATCAGAATATATATAGTTATTTATTCAAAATTTGATCATAATTTAATGCGTACTTTTCCAAACCTTGTATCCAGCGAGCGAAAGGCTTGTATAAGTCTAGACCAAATCCGAATCCTATATTATCTTTCCTTCATAAAGAAGGTGTTTAAGCGTTGCGTCGGAACATAACATACCGCAGAGTAGTCACCTACCACTACGCCTGCTCCGCATGTAGCAGAAAACATTAAGATGTTGTCAAATAATAATGTGAATAATAACAATTTATTATGTGAGACAATAAATAACCCAATCCACAGGTCAACCCGAAATGCATTTTAAAAGTTCAATTAAAGAGGAAACCATCACTGTGACCATTATAACGATGAAGCTCACAGGAGTGCAGCCAAAGACCGGGTGAAGACAAGGTGAACAGAACTAACGGAATGAGAATAGCCAGGATCAGAAAGAGCAAACATAGCACACCCGATCCCACTAGAAACCACCATCAGTTCCTCAACCGCTCAAGAGACCGATACAGCCATAAAAACCAGCCCCAGCAATCACCCCAAGGATGCCATAGAGAACACAGCAAATAAGTAAGCAAATAACATACATTAACCCCATTAGAGGAAAGAAGAGGAGGAAGAATAAGGAAAAGGTATGTTATAATGGATAAAAATATTTAGGAAGGAGTCGAGAATGTTGTTCAATATGAATATATAATACAGGGCCAGCCACCATATTATCCACAAAATACTCATTCACAGCAATATATCCCGTAACAAATTATTCATAGAAGAGAAGACAACAACCCTTTGTCACATGATCGACTGGGAATTGGAATTTGTTTGATACTAAAGACCAACAAAACTCATCGGTAAGGAAAAATATTTAAAGGGCAACAATAAGCAGTAAGGGAATACACTTCCAGAATCAGCAATCCATTTTATTCCTCAAGTGCGTTGAATTAAAATCAAGAAAGCAAACTGATGAGAAGAAATAAAGTAAAGTAAAAGAATTAAATAGAATGAAATTAAATTAGAAATCGAAATTACAAGTTAAATTAAATTGAAACTGTACAACTGATTATAAAATTTAAATCAAACAAAGTTAAATAAAGTTAGAGCTGGCCTGAGGGCTCCAGAAAGTATATAGGCAATGGTGACGATAATAACGGGTGATACTCAATACAGATGTAATTGTAAATGTAAGGGGAATGTATCTAGGGAAGTAGCTAGGAGCATCACGCGCAACTAAGTTCACAAAATAAATAAGTATAGATATAAATTATCACACTCCCCCATACAACTACTGGCACACATACAGGGTGTCCTAGAACTGGGGTAGGAGCCGAAGAGGGATGATTGGTGAGGTCATTCTGAACAACTTTTTCCTTTGCCAAAATGTTGGTAAAGGCTTCGTTTTCGAGTTATTAACGAAAAACACTGGCCAATCAGAGCGCGCTGTTAGTGGGGACCGAATCACGAGAGTGTTGGGTATGCTCCGCGCGGTCGTGATCAAGTGCATCGGCACTACGTCGGTATAATAGGATTCGTTGGGCAAAAGTTATAACGAATAATGAATTAAAAAAAGAAAGAAATAATAGTATCGAATTATTGATTGCTCATGAACAACGAATCCTATTACACCAACGTGGTGCCGATGCACTTGATCACGACCACGGTTTGAACGCAGAGCATACCCAACACTCTCGTGGTTCGGCCCGCGCTAAGGGCGCGCTCTGATTGGCCACTGTTTTTAGTTAATAACTCGAAAACGAAGTCTTATACAACATTTTGGCAAAGGAAAAAGTTGTTTAGAATGATCTCAGCAATCATCCCTCTTCGGCTCCTACCCCAGTTCTGGGACACCCTGTATATACATTGTAACCGTGCTCTTGTTTCGAGAGCACGAATTCGTTGGATAGAGACGGGGAAAGAAGTAAGAGAGATACACTCAGATATTAAGAGAGGAAAAACTTAACAATTGCATTTATTCCCTTTTTTATCGGATACCTCGGTACATCTCAAGGACGCGCAGCGTCCCTCTCCCGGAACTATTACCGTTAGTTATAGTGAGAATATGTATTGGCGGCTTTAACGGCTCGATCGTCCTCGACTTCTGAGACGAAGGTTAAACGTGGCTCGAACGCGTGTTATCATACCGCTTTCTCACACTCACACACACACAGCTTGTCTCACGCGTAGACGCAGCGTAACACCTGCTGTCGAGCTCTCTTTTCTATTTAAATGATTAATTGAACGCGGGCACCGACTCCTCCACACGTCGCATGGCTCGCGTTCTCAGGGTCTCCTCTCTCGCGAATTCCTCAGAGTTCGGTTGATTAGAGACACTGATAAAGGTTGCTCATGGACGCGGAAGCAATCTAGAAAGCAAGACCAACGCACGATGTTTCGTAGCGGCTGATCAGCTTGCCTTGAGTGCGGAGATTCGAGTGGATTTGCAAGAGCTGAAGATGCGTGTATTCGCATTTGAGTCTCGACGACAAGTGCTCGTTCCGTGGATCGGCAGGCACCTCGCTCGGTGCTCTAGGCAGCGAAGGGGATCCTGCGCGTGCGCTCTCACCTTTTGGAGCGGTGGAAGGGCGGCGCCTTAGGCCCCTACATTATGTGCCAATTGATGGGACATTGATCGGTTACATATATCCCCTCCCCTCCCGACGCAGGAGTGTTGATCATTTTGAAACGCGACGAAGAGAATTACCGGATAATCCGCTTAATGACATGATTTGACGTAGATAATTTGCGCTGTGATACAAAATAATACTTAGTCTTTGGTCGTAGGTGACAAACAAAAGAAATAGTGCCTTGGAATTTTATCCTCTCACCCGGCTGAGGACGGCAAAAAAAATGAAGGGCGGCTAGCATCGGATCTATCGCTTGACGCGTTTCTCGTTTGCTAGCACCACAACAGTGCGAAAGAGAAGAAACAATAAAACCGAAATCTTACTCTCGGCCGCTGAGCGATACCGTAACACACAAAAAAAAAGGAGAAACATAACGCCGAGTCCTTGTTGATCGTAAAAACACTTAACGAAATAGCAGGCACGATGCCCAACGGAAAATAAACTGGTGTTTTTGCAAAGAAACGAAATTTGAATATAATTGCACGGACGCGATGTGCGACGCGATGCAGCGGAACATAATGTCGCAGTGGTAAACAACAACCAAACAAAAAAATGTACATCGTGAGCTGGGCGCGACGCACGTGGTGACGCGACGGTGAGAAAGAAGAAAAAAAATATACAAGGACGCTTTTGTAAAAATAGAGACGAAAAAAAAGAAAAATGTACATGAACTAAATAAAAGTAAATTATAAAACAATACTGTGCTTGGACTTATCCTACTATCCTTATCGACTATACGAATGTAACAAAGTTCTTTTTTTTTTCTTTTTAGTTTTTAGTTTTTTTTTTTTTTTTTTTTTTCTAGGCTACTCACTGTCCTTTTGGCAGTCACTCACTGACACTACTCACTGTAGTGCATTCCACTCCTCTTCGATGGCCTGCTTCAGGAGGCCGAGGGGGTCGTGCGGGTCCAGGCGCGGGATCTGGATCGGTGGATCCGTCCACCGGTTCCTCGATGGTCCTGGCTGTGGTTCTCCGAGGGTGGTCGCCCGAACGGGCACCTCACGTCCCGGTCGTCTGATGAGGTCATCCATGCAGCTCACCAGGGTCTTCTTGGGCCATCCTCGTCCCAGCTGACCCAGTGACTTCATCACAGGGCGGATGTCCGGGGCCTTTCCTCTTCCCCTTCCTGCTCGTGACGGGCGTGTTTCCTCCGGCACAGGGTTTTCTGTGCCAGTCGGTGCTTCCTTCGCCCTTGACGTCACGGCGGACGTCGTCGCCTCCTGGTGGGTTGCGTCGGTGTCTTCCGTGACGCGAAGAGGACGATCTGCCCACTCCGCCTCCGCTTCCGGCTACCCTTCTGGATGGAGGTAGCCGGCGTCTGCGTCGCTTTGTTGAACCGACGGGCCGTTGCCTGGACCCCTCGGCCAGTTCGGACGGAGGTCCGGACTCGGGCCACGTACGGGCGCGCGTACTTGACGTCTAGCACATGGATTTGTCGCTTTGGCCTCGGTTGCTCCGCGTCGGTCTGGGTGGCGACCGAGTACATTAACCAGGCCGCGTAGGTCTGCACCGCTTGATCCGGCATGGCTTGTTTGCACACTGTTCGTTCGGAAGCTAATGACTGGCCTCGTGGCACGCGCCAGCGTCTCGCGAAGCGTTCCATCCCCGCTCCGGGGACTGCTCCCGGGAAGGGGGCCTCTGCTAACCTGCACATATTGACTGTTGCCTCGCTCCCCTCCTCCTCGTGGCTTTCTATCCCATTGTCCGTCTCGTATGTCTCCCCTATCGCGGCTGGATCTTCGGCCGGCTTTCCATCTCCCGGGCTCGTCTCCTTGTAGGGGCGCAAACTAGACACATGGAAAATTCCCTTGATCTTCGCTGAGTGGGGATGTCGCAACACGAACGTTGCCGGACCCTTCCTTTCTTGCAGGATGAATGGGCCCTCGTACAGATGGAAGAACTTGGCCACCTCGTTGTCCTGGGCGCTTGACATGGGATTCCCTCGTACCAGGACGCGGTCCCCAATTTTCCAAAGGTGCTGCTGCTTTCCTTCGTTGGCACGCCGAAGTCGCTTCTCGGCCTTCCGTTTCATGTTATCGTGAGCAAGTAGCAGCTTTGCATCGTGGGGAACAATGCAAATCTCTCGTTGCTCGTCATTTGGAAGGTACTGCTTCCAGGGGCGTTCCGGAAACTTCCTTTCCATTAGCTCGCATGGGGTGAACCCGGTGCTGCTATGGTACAGGTTGTTACAACACGCTTCGATCACCGGCACCCATTTCGGCCATGCGGTGTGTTTTGCCCCCACTAAGGTGCGGAACATTCGACCGATTTCGCGATTTACCCGTTCGACAGGATTGCTCTGCGGATGTCGTATCGCGGAGAGCACGTGAATTATTCTGAGTTGCTGGAGTGCGTTTTTCCATGCGCGCGACGTGAACTGGGTGCCGTGGTCGGTTATAATGCGCTCAGGTTTCCCTACCTCTTTAATAAAGCAATTGATCAAGCGGTTAATCGTCGCCGCGGTCGACGCCCGTCGCAACGCGTAGATTTTTACGTACTTGGAGAAAACGTCCTCCACCACCAGCAGGTACCGTACTCCCGCCCTCGCACTCGGCAGTGGACCGATATAATCGAGTGAAACTAAACCCAGTGGCCCTTTTGGAATGATCGTTTGCATATCGGCGTGCAGTGCGTGGGTGCTACACTTCACCCTCTGACACAAATCGCAGGTCGCTACGAACTTCCGGACTTTACGAGCGAGTTTCGGGAAATAGAACGCCTCCGATAAAAGTCGAATGCACTTGTCCGAACCAGGGTGAGCGTAGGCCTCGTGGACCTCTCGGATCAGGGGCGTTTCCCATTGGGAAGGAACCACGCACTTCCAATCGCCGTCCCGTCCTTTATAGTACAAAACCCCGTCCAATCGTCGGTAGCGGTGATCAAGGTCAGCGGAGCCGTGCTGCCGTTTCTGGGCCATCGCGAGTAGTCGGGGATCCGCGTCTTGGTGTTCCACGATTTTTTGTAAGAAATGTAATACTTCCTTAGAGAATTGTCTCGCGAGGGTGCTCAGGATCGGTATGAGACTTTCTTTACGCGAGTGTGAGTCCCCCTCCCTCCAATCTAGACGGCTGAGACAATCCGCGACCACGTTGTCCTTCCCGGGACAATGCCGAATCTCTAGATCGTAATCCTGGATCGCCAGGGTCCAGCGCGTGTTTCTCTGGTTGAGGAACCGACTACTCATCAGGAACGTCAGCGCGTGATGGTCGATCATCAGGATAATTTTTGCCCCCCACAGATACGTTCGGAACTTCTCCAGCGCCCATACGATACTCAGGAGCTCCTTCTCCGTTGTAAAGTAGGCGAGCTCTGCTCCCTTGAGGGTTCGGCTCGCGAATGATACCGGTTGCAGGTCGCCGCTCGCGTCGTGCTGCGCCAGGACCGCCCCCAATGCCGCGAAGTTCGCATCCGTGGACAGGTAGAACTCGCGTCGTGGATCGGGAAATATCAGGACGACCTTCGAGACGAAGACCTCTTTTGCCCTCCTGAACGCCGTTTCCATTTCCTCGGTCCACCTCCACTTGTGACCCTTTTTGAGGAGCTCAAGCAACGGTTTGATAGCTTCTGCATGGTGCAGCGCGAACTTACTATAGAAATTGATTAGTCCGAGGAACCCGCGTAACTGCTTTACGTTGCTTGGCGTGGGAAATTCGCGGATGCTACGGAGTTTCTCCGGGTCTTGTTTAATGCCCTCCGCGGAGATCACGTATCCCAGGTAGTTTATTTCGCGTCTGACGAACTGACATTTGTCGATATTAATGGTGAGCCCGTGCTCATGCAGCCTGCGGAGCAGGGCTCGTAGGTGGCGTACGTGCTCGTCGAACGACTCGGATATACAAACCACGTCGTCGATGAAGTTAACCACGAACGACTCCATCCCGCGTAATACAATACGGAGTGCCCTGACCAAACTGGCACTGCTAGTTCGTAGACCGAAGGGTGTCACCACGTGCTCGTAGCACTTTCCCCGGTAAAGAAATGCAGTGTATTTTCGCGACTCCGCGGTCAATGGAATTTGCCAGAAGCTGTTGGTCAGGTCGACGCTAGACATGTATGACACGTTCGCGAATCGCTGAAGGATCACGTCGATATTCTCGGACATCTCGTGGTCCGCTCGCAACACGCGGTTCAGCATCCTCGCGTCGATACAAAGTCGCAACGACCCGTTCTTCTTCACGACGGGGACCAGTGGGTTAAGGTATGGACTTGATGAGGGTCGTATTATGTCGTGGCGCAGCATGCGGTTGATTTCTTCGTCGGCCTGCTCGCGGTATTTCAACGGGATCGGGTATGTTCGCTGCACGAATGGCGCCTGTTCGTCCACCTCAAGGTGATGCTCGTAACATGTGACGCGTCCCGGTATGTCGTCCCAGAGTTTACTGTTCTCTAGGATCACGTCCACGAGTTGCTCGCGTTGCGCGTCGGTGACCTCGCACGACTCCAACTTGCTCGTGATTCGCGCGCTCATCGACCTGTCCGGGGTCGGTTCCGCGGTCGTCGCCGGTTCGAACACCATAACGGCCTCCTCGTCCGGCTCGTCGACGGGTTCGTTCCGACTCGTGAGGAGTGGGACCTTTTCGGCCCCATCCTCGGTGGGTACGCATAATGCTCCTCGCCCGAAATCGATCGTGATCGCGAGAGACCGTAGCGTGTCTACACCGATAATAAAATCCTGTACCATCCCGGGTACGACTACCGCAGGCGCGGAGAACTGCACGCTTGCAAAGCGCATCTCGACGAAAACCTGCCTTTTCAGACGTTCGGACCTCGATCCCGTGACACCGACTATGAAACTGCCGGTTATTGGGAGGGTCGGACAATCCTTCAGGGTTTCGGAGTTCGCTTCGTACCACGTATCAGACATCGCCGTCACTGTGCTTCCGGTATCAACGAGGGCATCCACAGGAATGCCGTTAACGCGCGTTCGAATCTCGGGGCTGCGATATATCGCGACCGGGTGTCGCACCTCCTGGTCGGCTCGCGTGAGCTCTTCTCTGAGATCAGGGAACATCGTTCGCGACGGAAATCCGATGCTCTCGCTCCGCGGTGCCTCTCCTCTAGGTTGGTGGCCTGGCCCCCCCTCCAATCTCGTACGTTTCTCGGTTTCCCGGGGTCCTACGCTGACCGACTGACTACCCGTGTTTTTTCCCCTTCTTTTTCTTCGGGGCTTCCGGGGCTTGCGCGGGGACTCACTCACTCCTTTCGTGGAAGCCCTTACTGTTCGTTTCCCGACGCGTGCCCGGACTCTCGATTCTCGACCTCCGTTACGCGAATCTTAGCCGGGGGTCCATCGCGTCGGATCTCGTTTCTACCTCGATCGATTACACTCGTTCCTCCCTGTGCGGGTCTGGACGATGGGTCCGGTCTACGGTCTGGTGTCGGCGTAACTCGGCTTGGCGGAATGGGTCTATTCTCCGTGGGCCGCACCGCGCAATTAAACGCGGACGTGGAATTCAACGCCCCCCCTTTATCCCACCTTTCCAGGAGGGTCAGGAAAGTGTCGACGGACTCGACGTTCTGCATGAGGACCGCGTCGTATATCGCCTGGTTAAAGTGGGTCGCGAGCGTCTGCACGATCTCATCGTCCGATT
Organism: Osmia bicornis bicornis; assembly: GCF_907164935.1. Lineage (NCBI taxonomy): Eukaryota > Metazoa > Arthropoda > Insecta > Hymenoptera > Megachilidae > Osmia > Osmia bicornis. The sequence goes on from NW_025791340.1 coordinate 14,425, forward strand.
TCTTCGGCGTCAAGTCCCTCGCGTCTCCGATTAACCGTGTTGCGTACTGGGCTCGCGTTATTCCCTGGTTTGCCCTAAAGAACCCCGACTCGAGTTCGCGTCGGGTGCTCCGTTGAGATGCCGCACCCCAAAATTGGGCCATGAATCTCGTCCGGAAGTCATTCCACGTGCGTACCTCTCCCGAGATTAAGTCCCACCATTCGCTCGCGAAACCCTTCAATGCCTGGTCTATGATGACCTGAACCTCGCTATCCGGGATCCTTGCCACCCTTACAAATCTTTCCAACTCGCGCAGAAACTTTGGCGGGCGCTCCCCGGATTTCCCTTCGAAGGTTGGGAGCTGGGGTTTTACGGTGAACAGCCTTCCCTGGGGTCTCGCGTTATTTGGTGTGTCCCCGTTTGCAGCGTTGCCCGGATTTTCCCCCGCGGTTGGGCTTTCCCCTACGCCTACGTTCGTCTGGGAAACCGGAGTAGGGTCAGCTACCTGCTCTGGCCTATTCGCGAGCGCGCTCTCGAGGTCGGCCAACGAGTCTCGGAACTTCAAAATATCCTCGCGAACCTCTTTGTGAAATACCGTAACCGTTTGAAACAGGGCCTCGCATTCACGGTTGACGAACGTGTCGACCTTGGCCATAACGGTCGCTTCTAGTCGTTCGATTCGTTGCTCTTGTTTACTTTGAGTCTCCCGGATTAGTTTCGCGACCTCGTTCAGGGTCATGGCTGCCTGGGTCTCTTGATCCGCGAGGCTCGGAGCGCTGACTCCCGCGTCCCCCTGGTTTGCTGGACTCTGATTCGCGGGGTTCGTTACCGCTGATCGTGGAATTCGCGGCATATTAAAGAATCCCGTCGGGTCTATTTCCTCCGCTCGCTCGTCGCGATCCGTCGACGCGTCGCGGTCTAAACTCGCCTGGGTCTTAGCTTTTGCTCGCGTTCCCTTGCTCATTCTTTTGTGCTTTGCCTCTCTTCCAATCTGAGCGTCCAGTTATCGAGTCCCCTGTTCGGGCGCCAATTGTAACCGTGCTCTTGTTTCGAGAGCACGAATTCGTTGGATAGAGACGGGGAAAGAAGTAAGAGAGATACACTCAGATATTAAGAAAGGAAAAACTTAACAATTGCATTTATTCCCTTTTTTATCGGATACCTCGGTACATCTCAAGGACGCGCAGCGTCCCTCTCCCGGAACTATTACCGTTAGTTATAGTGAGAATATGTATTGGCGGCTTTAACGGCTCGATCGTCCTCGACTTCTGAGACGAAGGTTAAACGTGGCTCGAACGCGTGTTATCATACCGCTTTCTCACACTCACACACACACAGCTTGTCTCACGCGTAGACGCAGCGTAACACCTGCTGTCGAGCTCTCTTTTCTATTTAAATGATTAATTGAACGCGGGCACCGACTCCTCCACACGTCGCATGGCTCGCGTTCTCAGGGTCTCCTCTCTCGCGAATTCCTCAGAGTTTGGTTGATTAGAGACACTGATAAAGGTTGCTCATGGACGCGGAAGCAATCTAGAAAGCAAGACCAACGCACGATGTTTCGTAGCGGCTGATCAGCTTGCCTTGAGTGCGGAGATTCGAGTGGATTTGCAAGAGCTGAAGATGCGTGTATTCGCATTTGAGTCTCGACGACAAGTGCTCGTTCCGTGGATCGGCAGGCACCTCGCTCGGTGCTCTAGGCAGCGAAGGGATCCTGCGCGTGCGCTCTCACCTTTTGGAGCGGTGGAAGGGCGGCGCCTTAGGCCCCTACATTATGTGCCGATTGATGGGACATTGATCGGTTACAACATCTGTTAATATAGTTAATCAATGAAGCAAAAGAACTTAGCATGATGAGCAGCAACAATAAAGTGTCAATACTCAATCATAATCGCAAAGGCAATCTAAAATTGGAATAGCCAGAGGATTATTGGACTACATCAGAATGCAGTTAAGTATGCAATTAAGTATGCAATCAGGTATGCAATCAAGTGCAGCAAGAAGAGCAACTAAAGTGACTTTCATGACCGGCTACATTCTAAAAGGCAGAACAGCCCTTAAGGCAAGGTAAGCCAATAATTTAAATATTTAGGGTAAATATAACGAAATCAAATCAAATAAAATAAATAAAATAAATAAAATAAATAAATAAAATAAATAAAATAAAAAAATCAATTATGAGGGAAGAAAATTTGTCGTTTATATCATCAGTATAATTTCATATCAGGCACCCACAAAACCATCCTCAACACACGCACCACAAAAGAGGCCAAGGCCATCACAAAGAGCGATCTTCAGCAACTACCTCGAAAGGCACAGTTGACAATAAGTAGACAGGTGAGCAAACCGGCACAAATTTAATCCAATCAGGAAAAGAATGAGGAAAGAAAGAAAGAAAGTTTGTAAGAGATAAAAAGGAGCAAAAGAAAGATGAGGGGGAAAAGGAAAACGAGTAATATGTATATCCCAGGCAGGCAAGGCATATAATTGAGGAGAAATTAACTCATCGAATCAGTTGCATAGGGAGAGATAGCTACCAATTCCCATCACACGATCAGCCAACATTCTAGGGACAAAGCAGCTAAGACACGCAAACAAGAATAATGTTGTAGGGGTAAGTAAATAGTAGTTAAGTAAATAGGTGCCCGACAACAACAATGAATTCAGCGCCTAAACTTTCAATGTGCCACCGTAAGTCACAGTGAAGTGTACATGTAAAGGAACTTGAATTAACAAGAGACTTGAAGAAGAAGTTGGCAGCAGACAAGACAGTAAGCACAACAATTACAATAATAATAATAATAGTAGTGAATACAAAATGTAGTACATATTATGGGTAGAACATAAGGCCAGTAATAATCAACCATTATGCTCCCTCTACTAACAGTCACAGGCTAAGATAGAAACATCCAAACTGTTTACCAGTGAAAGTGCATACTAAGGAGAAAGCCCATTCACCAGCCATAGGAAGAGCCACGAGTCCATTGTATCAATTTTAATACAGAGGAGGGCAATATATAGTAATGCTCGCACACCCAATCCGTCAGTCAAATTGAGTTAGAGCTTGCTTCAGGCCAAATAAAGTAATCACCAATTTAATAAACTAATATTTATACACTACATAAATCCTACAAGGGAGATGCATTTATGGAGAAGGGGCTAAGAGTTACCATAGCAATTACTGAAAGTAATATATTGCCAGGAGTCCTGATAGTGAGTACAATACACAGATTACAAATTGCAATCGTGATAAAGCCATGTCACGTCTCATACACAGGCACCACTTATTCCGATTAACAATTACAGAACAGAACATGACTTGAAACAAACAAAACCAGAAGGCTTAAAATAAAAGCAGGGTGAAGCATGCTGTGAGTATCTCATCCCGCCATAACATACACGCACCCTTAAACGAGGGTGTAATCATGAAGAATATTCAGCAGAAGGCAGAAAGTGAAGCTTAAACATTGCACGTGGCCACGAATCAAGAGCAGGAAAAAACGTGAAGGCGTAAAGGTAAGAAACTAATTCACATTTATATGATTGAATCAACTAAGACTACCAATTACATCTAAATTAATGACGCAATCATATAATAATTCCAGAGAAAGAGAATATGCAAAAAATATGAACATCATTGCAATGGGAATGATGCTACATCACTTCTGAGAACAAGAGAAAAACGACGACAGGCCAAGCGCAATGATTGATATATCTGAAGTAATCAGATAACAAATAAAGACAAATAAAGACATACCACCATTATATAAGAGGCATATCCGCATCTACCACTAGTCCCCAATCCTCAATCATATTTAAATTAGATGGGTCAATAAATAGATTAGATCAAATACCCCAAATACTACCCAAAGACCATTCGCCATGCGTTATTAAATATCAATAGTTAGAGGAGCAACATCCATTCCGTCATACATTCAATAACCATAGCCAATCATATCACAAGACAGCAGGGTAGAATTATTAAAGTTAAATAAAAGGGTTACTAATTAAAGGACAAGAAATTAAACGCATCAAGAACCCAGCTCCTGCATACGTGTTATTCGCTCACAATTCGCCACTATTCGCCACGCCCATCCCTCCCACCATCAAAACCGAAACCAATGTAACAACCAATCCTATCCCAGAAAAGGGGCGAAGCTGCGCTGCGCCATTTTTCTATCGCGCACAGCCTCTCCGGTCCATAATCCATTGGACTACCGTCAGGGAACCTTTATTGGATTAAAACACACATTACAACATTGGATCTATTACCAACTAAATTTCAACCTCAAGTAAGTAAAGAAAAGTGGTGCCCATACACTCATTAACAGTTAGTGATAAGTATTAAATCTTGTGACTAAAAACGAGTACATAGAGTACATAAAATATCGAATACATCCACACACATCAACTCCATGTCGCTTGAAATCCCGATCCAACACAATTCAAGTAACTCATCCAACGTGACCCAATCTCGGCGAAAATATCCGTTGAACCTTGAACTATCAGAAAACCAATATACTCATGCCACCCAGGAATCACGTCAAGATCTGTCGAGAGAAGAAGAGGCCAAGAAGAAAAAACAGCAGAGAGAGGCAAAGACAGAGGAGAGAAACCAGAGAACGCGAAGGAAAGGAATTTTGCCCCCATTAATAGGTAAGGAACCAAATCACCTAGAATCATTAGTTATATATAAATTATACAACCAATCATCGCAAGACAGGGACACGTATAATAAATAGATAGAATATAAAATGTAAAATATAATAATTATAATAAAGTAAAATTTGTATGAGAAACGGCGGGCAAAACTCCACCTAACCCCATTTTTGATTAACAGGAAATAACGATGTCCGGCTTTACCGTGCTGCAAGCGAACTTGAACCATTGTCGCGCAGCACAGGACATGCTTTGGCAAGCCGTGCACGACTATCGCGCTGACATTTTAGTAATCAGCGAGCCATACCAACCACAACCAGAATGGCATACAGACCCAAGCGGGACCATGAGCGTGTGGTGTGTGCAACGAACACCCCCGACCAGCGAGCTGGGAATTATACGTAAGATACACACCTCCGACGGTTGCGTAGGCCTAGAAACTCGCGATTTCGTCATACTAGGTTGTTATTTCTCCCCTTCCCTAACATTGGCTACGTACGAAAGTCAGTTAAACGGCCTAGTGGCCGGAATTGCGTCATCCACTAAGCCAAAGATCATAGTCGGAGATTTCAACGCGCGCTCCGTACAATGGGGCTCAGATCGTACCGACACGCGCGGATATCGATTACTTCGTGTTTGCGAACAAACCGGTCTGATCCCCGTAAACAGCAAAGGAGGTCCCACGTTTACCCGCAATCACCAGCAATCACGGATTGACACCATGGCGTGTAGTCATACCTTAAAAACGCGTCTGAAAAACTCGTTCGTGTCCGTAAAATATACCGGCTCTGACCACAAATATCTGATCCATCGCTTCGCCGCCACGCCCGCTTTCGAGTCCTCCCCAATGAATTCCACGTGGAATATACAATATGGCCCGCCCGACAAAGAAGCATGGGCTTCGATAATTGCCGCCAACCTATCTCTGCCACCGGAAACCGAATCCTGGATTCGCGACCAGACCATTTTTGAATTCGAAAATACTGCAAGTATAGATGCTGCCATAGCAGAATTGGAGTCATAGTATGAGGCCGCGCGAATACCGAAATCCAACAATTCCGCCAGAAGACGATACGTTTCCTGGTGGAGTAAAAAGATATCGGAGCTTAGATCAAACGCGGCACGATCACGCGCGAAATGGCGTCGCGCTGCTATACGTATGTCGAACAATAATAGAAATGTGTCAATCAATCTCGAACACCCCCTACATCAACGCATGATATCCGATCGTCGTGCATTAATCAAAGCCATTCGGCAAGGTAAGTAAGCCTCATGGACTGAGATGATAAACGAGGTAGCTCGCTATCCATGGGGAAAGCCCTATAAGTCAGTCATGAAAAAGTTAAAAGGAAAAACTCCCCTAGTACGGTTAAACGAAACGGAGTTTAGAGCCGCTGTATCCGAATTATTTGTTACCGAACCTATAGCAGTAGCCACACCCGAAACAAACCCTACACCCAATGCTACAAACCATCCTGATACTGAATCAGCCGACAGAACTACTTCCATTCCCATCGCGCGAAACCGGTCGTCCAGCCCGCAACCTGGCCCCAGCCACGAAGCCCCATGCCGATCCACCCCAACCAGATTGGCCGCTCCACCCGTCGTAAACCGACCAAGCACTAATACACTTCCTGCCCCATTATTCCCGGGACCAGCCCCCGGAGAAGGCCCACCATTAGATCCGCGCGTACCCTACCCATTCAGTGCTCGTGATGCCGCTATCGCCCTCGGAAAAGTATCCCAAGGCAAAGCCCCCGGTCGCGATGGAATAACGGGAGAAGCCCTTCGTCCCATATTCAGGTTGGCACCGGAATGAATACGCGATTTATTTAACGCCTGTTATCGCCTAGGGTACTTCCCAAATTCATGGAAAGTAGGGCGTTTAGTTCTCATACCCAAACCCGGAAAACCTTTTAACTCATACTCCGATTTACGCCCCCTCTGTATGTTATCCAATCTCGGGAAGGGTTTCGAATATGCCCTACGCGAACTCCTGGAAGAGGCCGTTGAAAAATCCGGAAATTTATCCCCACGACAATTTGGTTTTCGTAAGAAACGATCCACAATGCAAGCCATGAAAGTGGTTATATCCGAGTGGAATCGCGCACGTCAAAATATATACCATTGCTTATTAATAGGCTTAGATGTAAAGAACGCGTTCAATACCGTCCGTTGGGAAAATATACTATTAGCAGCCCGTCGTCGTAACTTTCCACCTCTATTGATAACAATGTTGGAGAATTATCTCAGCGATCGATACATAGGAACTACGTTGCCTGACGGCACGTGGATAGAGCAGCAAGTATTCGCCGGTGTACCACAAGGGTCAGTGCTGGGACCGTTCCTGTGGAATCTAGCTTACGACTCGATTCTAGAAGTTGCATTACCCCATAATGTAATATCCATCGCATTCGCGGATGACCTTGCTCTCGTCATATTAACCACATTAGCCAGAATATGTGAAAAGGCCGAAGAGGCACTTCGACGGCTCGGTGCCTGGTACCTTGAAAACGGATTAACCCTAGCAACTCACAAAACGGAAGCCGTTCTCCTAACAGGCCGCAGAGTGCCCGCCGGCTTAATTCTGCTACATGAATCCTCCATAATACAGACCGTCTCATCCATGCGATACTTAGGCGTGTTATTTAGCAATAATCGAACGTTTCGTAGCCATATATTAAAGGTTACTGGAAAGGCCTCAAAAGTTGCCCATCATCTATCGTGGCTACTACCCAACTTACGCGGAGGAGGATATGGACCTCGCGTATTATATTATCGCGTAATGGAGTCCATCGTATTGTACGCTGCGCCGGTGTGGCATGAGGCCGTGAATTATAAAAATATGACACGTTTGTTATTACCGACTCAGAAACTAGGCTTAATACGCATTGCCCGTTCGTATCGAACAGCTTCCCATGACGCCCTAACAGTCCTGACCGGTTGCCTGCCTTGGCATCCAGTAATAAATGTGCGTCAACGATTATTTGGTTTTGAAGCCGAGACCGTCGACGAGCATAACGAATATACGGCCGCCGTAAAAAGAGAAACCTATGCCAATTGGCAGCGCCATTGGAATAACTCACGCTACGGTACATGGACCCGTCGTCTGATACCCGACATAGAACCGTGGATAAAGGGCAATGGTCCACTATATCTAAACTATTACCTAACCCAAATTTTGACCAACCACGGATGCTTCAGCGCGTATTTACATCGAATTCGCAGCATCAGTGCCACCACACCATACTGCTGGTTCTGTAATCCCCCTGTAATTGACGACGCAGAACATACCCTATTCCATTGTGAACGATGGACCGCCGAACGCGCGCGTGTAACACTAGAAGTAGGGGTATTATATCCAGAAACGCTGGTCGATTGCATACTAGATGAAAACCGACGAACCCCACTACTGACGTATATTAGCGAAATTTTAAAGAAAAAGGAAAGTATAGAACGCGCACGAAAACGTGGTCACCTTGTTCCACCTCAACCTCCGCGTCGAGTCCGACGCAGATTAGCATAACTCACCACCATATCGAGAAAGAACCCAGAAAATGGAACATCCACAATACAAACGACATTCATCAACGAATTCAAAGAATTCCCGTAATGAATCAAAACTGTACCAGCGATTTTCCTCTATTTCCCTCTTGCTGTAGCAAAGTCCATTAAAGAACCCAGTAAGAGTAAAAGCCACATTCAATTCAAGATAAAAAAGGGAAAAAACAAAAAAGGAGGGAAGACCACGATTGTACTTGCTACCATTAATTAATGTTAATAAATACATATATAACCCGATTTAGCGAATAATTTAATTTCAACTTTCCTAAATTCAATTCTCAAATCTAGAAATTTAACTCTTGTAAAAATATCAAGGGCCAAGGAGACAGCGAACCAGCTATCTAGAGATCAACGCATGGTAGGTACGAGGTATCACATAAGTTCGATCAGTCGATCTATCGATACTAGATATGAAATGAAATGAAATGAAATGCGAGCGAAGAAGGAGGAGGAGGAGAACCAGCAGGTAGTTTATCCAATACTACCCGATCCAATGCAGCGACCAGGGGTATAACCAAGGACGATACAATTAAATAAGAAAGCTAGTATAATGAAGGGGGAGAGGGGGCAATATAAAAGCAAAAGCAGAAGATCAACCTATCTTCCATCCGATGTCTCATCCTGAGGCACCAATCAACAGCAATTAGTATCAATTGAATAAGTTAAAGTAAGATTAAATCCCGTACATACGACCATATACGTTGACCTGTTAAAATAGGAAAGCTATCGCGTGAAAATTCTCCGTTATAAATGTTACGCGCTTGAAGAAAAGACACATTGTAACCCCGAATCAATATCATTGTAATATATTAGTATATTATCATAGATGAATGGGACAAAAAGCGGAATTGATAAGAGAAACAGAACATGGACGAGTCTTGGTACATATAAATCGACCCTCCATAAGATGTCCAATATTACCTCAAATAAGTCAATAAGAGATCGTGATGAATACGAGCCAACCCAGCAACCAGTTGCCATTGATCCCCAGAATTTAATGCGGATTAGAGTAAGGGACAAAACTACCCTCTGAAATCAATCCCTATTATAAGCGCTATTGAAGCTACACAGACAGAACAAGGAAGACAGAGTATAGTATCGGAACCTATCAAAATAGCAGCACAGTGACTAAAACAAATTGCAGGTTAACAGAATAATAGAAATTGTTCCAGCCATTCAGGATTAAGGAGAGCATAAAGCAATGAACAGAACAACAGCAGAAACATAAGGTAGCATAAAATACTATTATTACCTCAATACGTCAAAACATTGAGCGACATAAGTACAACAGCCCTTCAGTATGAGTACACATATATTAAGCCCGCAATCCCATTCACTGCCCCGTGCCACGATCACACAAAGCACGTACAACTTACCAGCAATCCACCAAAGACAACACCCACGCAGCTCGACCTACACGATACACCGGCCATCAGTAAGGATAAGAAACACCAAAGATCACAAAGTAATGAAGATGTAGGAAAAAACGCAATCCAAGCATAAAGTTTACGAATGAGAAATAATATATTATTAAGCAAGTCAAGCCAAGCAGGGAAAAAACAAATATTATTATCATATCGAATCTTAATTAAGGTTAATTGATTAAATAATTAAGTAATTGAAATAATTGGAATAGTTGAAGTAGGTTTCGCAAGGTATTGTACAATAAATAAATATAGTCGTTATTCATAATTACTCACATTACCAACATTATTGTATCTCGTATTATATGGTACACAATCCAATACACCAATACAGCCTAACATAATGTATAAGTAACATAAACGTAATTAAGGTTTCTATGTTTCAATATAATATAAGAGTGGTAAAACAGAATAGAGTAAAATAAAAGTAAATAAAGTAAACGATGATACAATATTAGAATAAAATAAAATATACTGAGATAAAGAGAATATGTAAATGTGTAAAATATATAAAATTATTCAATGCAATATAATATGATATACTATAATATAATACCGAACAGTGTAAAGTAAAATGCCATACTTGAGTAAATATAAAATATAAAGTGTAATAATATAAAGCATAATAGAAATAAAATAGAAATAAAAATAAAATGAAAATAAAAAATAAAATAAAGACAAATAATTTGAGTATAATAAAGCAGTAGAACAATCAAAATAACAAAATAATAACAGTAATAACAACAGTAATACAGCAATACAGCACTTGGTTACAAAATAATACCAATGTTAACATTAATACTAATACCAATAATGATGAATAATGATAATTAAAGTTTAAACTTTAAATCCTAAATACTGAATATTTAACTCTTAAATACAAATACCGAATACTGAATACCAGATACTAAATACTAAATGCTCGTATCATACCCTCGATCGACTGATCGACAGCCATCAGCCCTCGATCATTGATCGGATCAGCAAATTACCGAAACACTTTCACACCGTGCCGTCGCTCAGATTCCTCCATAGATCCGACACGTCTTCTCCTTACATCATCCCTCATAGAGGCTACCGATACCATGGCGCCCGCGTGGGCTCTATCATGCATTCTTCGCAATCTTTCACATAGCCTGATTCGTGCAACGCTCCAACCCACTTGCAGACTTTTTAAGCCGACGACTCGTCGCGAAAGCCCTTCCTCACACTCGAGCTTGAGTCGCAGCCTTCCGTCAGGGTCCAACCCGTGATTAAGTAATCGTATAACAGAGTTATCATTTATACCAACACCCACTGCTCTCCTGATCCCACGTAATACTTCTTCTGTACCCATAGTTGGATCGACTTCCGAGACCTCCACTGCTACAAATCTCTTTTGGATAAAGGCCTTCCATCCGCCTCCGAGCCTGGTCTCGATTCTCTTCACGAATTCTGCTGCCATTATCTTCTTGCCGGCTGCAAATGTAAACAGAATTGATCCATCCAAGGCCCGGCGAATTCCTATGACATTGTTTTGACCTATATAGGATCCAACGTTGGTTTTTATTAGTTGCACAGCTTCGACATATCCGTGCACCTTTTCCTTGCATATAACACGCACAACAGTCTTATGTGCACTTTCCAGAGCATCTCTCCCTTGTTGCTTTCCAGATTCAGACTCACCAGCCGCTTCGTCCTCTCCTTCGAGTGTATCACCACAAAAATTTTTCCCATCGTTCACTTCAACATCCACATCAGCATTATATTCATTCTCTTTCTCCGCATCATCATCATTCCTGCTTCTACTTTTATTGTCATTGGTTTTAACTCTACTAACACTACTAACAATACTAACAATATTGCTATTATTATTATTACTATTACTACCATCACTATTACTAACGGCATTACTAATATTACCACTAATGTTACTAATATTACCAATATTACTAATGTTCGCACGGTTGCGATTACCACCATCGCCACAACCGCGGGCAAGATCGTGCACTTCACTGAGTTTATTGAGTTTATCAGCGCACCTAACAACCGTAGCGGCTGCAACTTCTGTAGCAACGACTGCGGCAACTCCAGCTCCACCCGTGCCAGTCATCGCTTTTTCCTTGGGATTCCTTGCAGCTACTTGTTGTTGCTTTCCAGCCTCCAAGTCCGTTGTAAGGCCAGAGGGTGCCGCTGCCTGTCCCATGGGTAGATCAAAATCCTCCTCGTAATCGTCATCCAGGATCTCAATATAGGGATTAAGGCTGCCCTTATTCAAATAAACGTGCGATGCCCCCCCTTTACTCACGACAGGTCCCAGTTCAGTAACCCCAAAAGGCGGTTTCACATTCGCATTATCAGTACCACCACTAGCACAGGCAGTACCGACAGCTGTTGAAATCGCTGGAGTAGTCGTCGAGATTGCCGTTGACACAGGAGGGATCCGTGGACCCACGAGAGCCCTAGATGTAGCCATCCTCGATGTTGCAGAAGAAGAAGAAGTAGTAGTTGTTGTTTTTGGAGTTTTTTGCATTTTGGGCGTTTTTGAAGGGAAGGGAAATCGCACTTTTTTGGAAGCCGTCGTCGATGTCTTCGGTGCCCTGGACCTCCATTCGGATGATGATGAGGGTGCTGCTGTGGCCAGAGCCGCCGCTGACGTCGACATTGACGTTGACGCCGCTGCTCCGACTACCGAGCACTCGGATAACGCGCCAAGCCGCTTCATGGTTGCTTTAGATAGCACAGGTTGTTGTCGCTGCCGATCCTTACCCTTCAGACTAGAACGGTCTCTTGCTCGATTAAGAGTCGTCAAATTAGCCGTGCCAGCATCGCCAGCAGTTTCATCAGAGCGTGGAGGGTGAAGCACGTCGCATCTCTTCACCACTGGACCAAGGATTCTCGCTCCTCTTTCCCTTCCGCCGAACGAAACAGAGGCATCCGCAGCCGTTCCGGCAGCAGCCGAAGCATTCCGCAAGGGAATGGCCCTGTAGGGCTCTCTCTTCTTCCTTTTAGTGTCCTCCTCATCCTTATTCCCTTGTTTAATTGTGCCCTTACTCGCTTGATGGAGCCGAGGCAAGGGTAAGGGTAAAAGCGAGGACGAAGAGGGTGGATCACTGCCGCTTCCAGACTCCGACCATTCAATGTCAATGACCTCCTCGAATCCTTTTGGAAACTTTGCTTTATCGTTTCCGTAGTTTGTCATGTTGAGCAATTGAAACTCACACTCAAACTCAAACTGACACTAATTGACCTTCACCAATCACAATATTAATGAAAAACGTTAACACGTTAACATACGCGTTAAACACATTGAACACGTTGAACACGTTAAAGAGGGTAAATGGGGTAAATTGAATAACCAGGCCCGAAGTCAACTGTGATCAAGAATTTATAAGAATTTATATTCAACAGACCGCGGCAAGTCAATAGACGCCCCTCGCATCAATCGTAGTACAGTGCATAAATTTCACAAAGTTCACAGAAAGTTCACGGAAAGTTCACAAAGTCGTATAATTATATAATCAAAAGTCGTATAATCACCTCGCAAGCGTAACAAAATAAAATAAAATAAAAAAGTAAGTATACAAAAGTATACAAAACATAGATATATATATATATAAATATAAATATAAATACATATATATAAAAAATGTAAATGCAAACTGCAGCTAACTGCAAGTTACAGACTGGAAACTGAACTGTAAACTGAACCGAGCTTGACTTCTCGTCAAGCCAACCACGCTGTACTCCGTTTCGATGTATTCTGTGCTCGTCCAGCCATAAGTACGCTGAATCGAAAGTAAAAGTCCCTCCCACCAAGGCGTCAGCCAACTGACCACTCAGACAAGAATACCCTCCCCAATGTTCCCCTCCCATCACAAGCCAACAGTAGTCCAAGCGACAAATCACGGTACCCTTACCCCTTCCCCACAAGACGCTGACTGACGACCACTTGCCATGCAGCCGCGGCCGACCCTTATGTCAATATAACAATTAATATAATTAATTATCGTAATGCAGAAATTGAATTTCAAAATCAAGGTTAAAGTAACAGTAATAGACCAGATCCAATCAGCAGCTTGTAATTCAATCAATTCAGGCCAACTCAGACCAGAATAGAATAAGACTAAAATAGAATGAGAATAAGAAGGAGAATAAAGTGAGATCGAAATCAGCCTTAAAGCCGAAATTCTGGATAACGTTCGGAATTGAAGACCAATTGAGTATAAAAGGACAAAACGACACAAAACAAGAAAAAGGGAAAGAACAAGCCAAGCCAGAAAAAATAACAAAATCAATCAAAATTACCATCGAAATGAAAACCCAAAATAAAATAAAACCAAAGCAAGAAGAACGCAATCAAAACTGAAGCAAGACCTGAATTAATTCAAATAAGCATCACACTAGTTATTGTTAAGTTACGAGTTACCGCTCAATTCAGGATCAAAATCAAGTGTAAAACATGATCCAGATCAAAAGCAAACAGATTCGTAGTAAAAAGGATTCGAACAATGACCCGAAACATTTCAGATAAGGACAATAATCAAATCGGAACCTAAAATAAAGTTAGATAGGAATGATTAAACTCAACCAGAATCAGATCCGAAGTAAAACCAATACAAATAGGAAGCTAATCCAGGACCAAATTAAAGTAAGATAAAACGTAATCGGTTAATAAATTAGAAAGTAATCGGTTAAATATCCAAGCCCATACATGACCACATGAATCAGGACAGGTCGCCAATCGTAGCACGGCAAATAATATAATACTAGAAGTGTAATTATAAAGTTTTAAAGTAAGGGATAACTAATCGCCGATTCCTGAAATCATAAATTTATAAAGTCCCCAGCCCTAGAATTTTAAAATTTAACAGCCGTATAGCTCAAATTCCAAAATTACCCGTTTATAACCGAGGCTGTAAACCCCAAAGCACGAAACCTGAAAAGCTAATTAACTCAAATAGGAGCATGCAAATAAAATAAACAACCCGTCTTAAAAGATGCGCTATTACTATATAACACCTGATGGGTAAATGAAACAAATATCATGAACATAATAGTAAGATCAGTCAATTTAACAATTATGAATTATAGATAATCAAGTAGCCAATTAACAATTAAGAAATCAACATGTGAGAATATACAGTGACCGATAGTAACAACAGCAATTAACGCACCCGACCTGAACGCGGCTGTAAAGAGCCAAGGGACAATATAATAAATAAATTATAATGACAACAGAAAGAGTAGAACCAGTCCTTAACAGACTGAGTGAATCTGAATTAAATTAAATCGTTAAGCCGATACACAGAATAAATACAGCAAAATCCTCGTGAAGTGGAGATCGTATATGAAGCAGGTCTAGAACAAGTCTGAAGCAATCAAACTAATCAAAAGAATCGACACAAAACCAAACCGAAACACGCAGGAAATTAAGGGTAATAATCGGGGTGTGAATCAAACCGAGATTCTAATCAAAGCAAATGAAATCCTGATTAGAGTAAATCAAGGTAAAAGAATAGCTCCTAAACTGTTATGCGCGTCATCGTAAAACAATTAAATTTGGATATAGTCGCTATGTAATATTGTACTTGAAAAACATAGACCCGTGCATTGATTAAAACCCAATAATTAGACCCTTAGATTATAAATTATAATTCCCAACCCCAAGTCTGTATTTAAATTTAAATTTAAAATTTAGGGTCAACAAGCTTCAATCACATAACATTAATGTACCTTTAGATCTAAATCTGAAAATTAAATCCCAACCCGAAGATTGAATAGACCAAATTTGGAACCTAGACTATATTTGAAGCATTGAATGCGTAGATACCATGTCTATAATACAATAAAAATATAAGATATACAATGATAAATAAATAAAAGGTAAGTATAAATAGGGCAAAATAAATACAAACCAATAGCAATAGATTCTGCAATATAACAAAATTCAATAATCAACCCGTCTGCAAAGACGTGAGATATCGGCCCTTAATGAATGACCGCGGCAATAGATCGCATGATACCAGCCTGAAACGGCTACAAAATAGTCCGAACCATCATATAAAATTTAGGGGAACAACATATTGTAGAAGAACAAGTAGGTTGAAACCAGGAAACAAGAAAAGCTAAGATAATTAAGTCATCAATAATCATAAATCAGGGCCAGATAAAGTATTAAATAAATCGGGGTCAAACCGAGATCAGCATCAAAACCAAACCGAGATCGAAGGCAGAAGGCAATTAAATTCAAACCATTACCAAAGCAAGAGTTGATATCGACGCCCAAACGCAATCAAATCAAATTAAATAAATTAAAATTGAAATTAAATCAGAATCACCGTCAACGTCGCCCAGGACAGCGGTAATAATATCAATTCGCCCTACAATGTATCACTGTTTAAACCTTCAATCAAAAAGAAGGGCAATTTATTGTGCATCATAAATCTCTCCCCACCGTCTCTAAATATGAATAGAAAATTTAAGTTTGCGTTTGCCCACCCCATCCACCAGTTCGCATGTAGCAAGTAGACCCTGCAAACAGCTCAAGGCGATAATGAGAACAAGATTTATATACCTAATAGGGACTAACAGGCATTGCTAAGGGACAGGGAGCCGAAGAAATCATAAATATGTTCAGACGGCATATAATGCAAATCAAACATGTGAATAACTAAATACATACCTAAAAACAGATTACAAATAATTTAAATATGGGTGAAGGAACACCGCGAAAAAATAATGTCCAGCAAGGCAACATGCAAAGCACAGTGGGATAGCCTGAAGCCATGCGAGAAAACAAGGTACAGGAGATATCCAATATAATCACATTAAATAATAATAATACCGCGCCAGATAAGCACACCACCATATCTCACACACAGTCGCAACCAGCCATACACAATCATACAGAATAACACAAGAACACGGATAAATAAGCCTCAATCAATGCTGTGCAATGCGCAGTCAACTTATCCCGGGATTGAACCATTGATTCAAGATAATAGAAAGTAAAGTAAAGTAAAGATAAGATATCATCGTATTTAGATCAAAACCCAATTAGAGCGACTGAATCAAATCTTCAATTGAAATCGAGACAACAAACCGAACTCGAAATGGAATTAATCAGGAGCAATTTAGATTTAGATTGAAAACGGAATCGAAATAAGGTCCAGCTAAAATCAAAATAAATAAATAAAGATAATTGAAATTAAGTTTAAAGGCAGTTTAAGGTATTTAACCCCAAACGTGTGGCCGTACAATAGACATACAAATACAATTCAGCCCTCCCAAGTCAAGCAGAATAGGTGAAGATCGTAAAGAAATATACAATGAGATGGGGAATATAAGCCTAAGTCCAAGCACCTGGAGTGAAAATGATTAATATCGATCGATACCAATGCTAAAATCATAAATTATATCCATAAAATTTCGACTAGAATCAGTCAAATCTGATCTAACTTCAACCGAACCAATAATAATAGAGGAGCCTGCAATCGAAGTTGTCACCAAGATAAGCAAGATAAAATAACAGATGTATGAAGAAGCCTAATAATATATAATAAGGTAGAGGAGGAAAAAAAAGAAGGAGAAAAGGGGGAGAAACCAAGGAAGGAAGAAACTACAGCTACACAGGATTAAGATCCTAAATTCTTGGCGCATCGAAACCCATAAAGGCAATAATGTTCCAGCCCTCACTTAAAATGATCAATAAAATAATAAATAATGAAGCGATAGAGTTAAACGAAAAAGTAAAATAGTAAAATAATAAATAAGTACACGAATAAACGGCTGGCTAAAATCTAAAATACCCCACAATAGGAATAGCAGTAACAACGTTGCCAATGTCCCACCGTCCAGGCCTGCAGTCAAGGACAAGAACGGGACAAGGACAATTTCACCATATACCTTACCGCCTTGCATCGTACTCAAAATAGAAAGCAAAATCGGAGTTGCCCGCCCCATCTGTTCGCCAGACACAGCAAAAAATATATAACCCGCCAACAACACACCATGGCAGAAGGCCTAAAGAGATCTAAGGACCTGATAGAGGCTTGAATTTGTAAAGGAGGATGAAATGGCCCAATGAACAGGGAAGTTATACCCGTGGATTAAATAGAAATAAAACAAGCTCATCAGAACAAACAGAACAGAAAACTGACTTAAGCCTAAAGATCGGGATATTTGCAGTAAGGATAGATTATAAAATAGGCAAGAAAAACAGGAAGATGATAAGCCACAAAACGCAATTTGAGAAAACAGAAAAAGCGGACTGCCGCGCTCAATAATCATATAATTAGCATAATGTCGTTGCAATGCCAAAAGCAAACCATTGTGTTACCGTATAAATAAAGAAAGAGTAAGCAAAACCAACCGAACAAGCAGATCAAACAAATAAGATAGGTAGGCGAATACAAATATAGCGGTGAGATTAAATAGTAGTAATATTGATAGCAAGCAATAATTAAAGTAATAATTAAATTAAACAAAAGCAGAACAGGGAATGTGAATGTGAGACAGGATATGAAATATAGTAGAGCAAGAAACACATGAAGTGAATGCGCAGGTTGAATAATTTTATTAAAAATAGGCACCGGCCAGTCCCATGCGGACGTACTCAGCAGTGCATGAGAACAACCCATTAGTATTAATTAAATCAACTGAAGTAAGACCACTAAGCCATTGAGTCAAGATCATCATAGATAAATGAAATATATGAATTAAACAAATAAATAATAAATTTAGACCAGAATCCAAATCAAATAGAATCAATCGAGGCTGGAATCGAAATTGAAACAGAATCAGACTCAATACTAGGACAAAAGCATAGGCCGGGGTTGATGACAAATTAAATGAAGCGAGTTAGAAACCGAGACTGTGATCAAACCAAAATGAAATCAAAATGGTACTTATATGAAGCCAAATCAAAATCATATTCACCACCAAAAGCAATCATTAAGTCACAATCAACATCAGAATCAGCAGCAGCAGTAAGCGAAGGTAAGCCAGATTGAAATAAACCCCCTTCAAGACCGGAAACAAAACTGGTTCAATATTGTGATTAATCAAGCTGCATCCAGCATATGCACGACCGCCTAAGACTCTATCCGGCAAACATGCCCGAAACCGAAAACCGAAAACACAAATATCAATTAAATATAACATAATGAGCAATATGCGACAATTAATGGTGTAAGCTTGAACTCAAGCACACCCTAAAAGCGACTGAATAAAGTGGTGAAATTATAAAATAGCTTAATAAAATAAAATAAATTTGCCGTAAAATTAATTCAATTCGAGGCTCCAAATATGAAGTATAAATCCCAGATAATCACCCCAAACAGAAAATTAATATAGGTCCCAATCTTAAGGTAAGAGACGCCGGAAACACAAAATTATACACGGACAAAGTAACATAGACTGGACATCGGATCGCACCTGATACGCACGCACAGCACTGCGTATAGTAGAGTAATGTGAAATCCTAAAATTAAGATAATGAAATAGAATGAAACAAGCAATTACACAATTTAATATCTAACCGCAATTATAACGTAGAATCATCAATAAACAAGTAATTTATTAGTAGTTAAGCAATTAATGAGTTATCATAAGAAAGAACAGCACAGCATAGTGCCATTTATCAATAAACAGCGATATCTAGAAATCATATGATTTAGATAGTCACAGCATAACCTCTATCTCCTAATTAACTCAAGCATTAAAAGAAATGCAACCATAGAAAGTAAAATGAATAAAGTAATATAAAACCAGCCAATGGGATGAATAACTGACCAAATAACACCCAAGCCGATACCATAATGAGGGGAAGCATCGCAGCCGAGAGGGTCTGTAGGGAATGGAAGTATCTGTAAATGAATGCATAGACGCGAAATGCAGGAACATGGCGGCCAGGCAAACAGCACTGTTGATAACACGATAAGATATCAGCTTAACCCCCCACCACGCCCAACTACAAATCAGACAAAAGAATTGAGATGTACTAGAGACATAAGATTATGGAAAGGGGAATGCATCATAACCGTACGATATGACAATGCAATTTACACATCTCCATTACAAGTGCATATTATACCCCATATCAGAATACTGAGTTGCAAAAGACCAAAAAACAGCGCAAACTGTCAAAGACTGATGATAGAATAAACTAAATTAACCGACTAAATTAATTAAATTCAACGAAGATATTATATTAACGCGTAATTTAGAATAAATTAGAAATAAACCCCAACAAAATATCAAAATGGGTATCAAATGAGTCAAAATTCCGTTAAGGCAAGTTCAAGATCAAGAACGGAATTGAAATCGAGTTCATAAATAAGAATAAACCTGAGATCGAAACAAAATTGAGAGTCCAAATCGCAGCAAACGACCTGCGAGTATTAATTAGGATCAAATCGAAATTTGATTAAAATTTAACTAAATCTAGAACAAGATCTAGATGGGAACAGAATTGTACCCAAATGATACCTAATTCACCAAGTATTACCAAAGTTAAAGTAATCAAATTATATTATATTCAGTTAGTATGAAACGAAGAGTTAATACATAGGTAAGGACAAAGCGTGGATTAAATTAAATTAAACTAAGCCAGCTGTAATTTACCATTGCCGGATATCAGACAGTAAATAATAGATAAAAGTAAGAGTGAAAGTGGTAAAGGTGGTTAAACACATGGCTCCAAGCAGATGGTAACAAGAAAGGAGAACGACTGGAACCTAGATCATAAAGTCCCAAGGTCAGCACGCGAAGCAACATTAAGGCGTCGATAAATAACAATCAACTGCCCGGAAACAGTTTACTGCCTACATGTTGTTCAAATTGCCCGCCCAGGATCACTCAGTCGAAATTCAAAAATTTAAAGCTTCCAAAATTCGACCCCTATTTGGAAAGCGATAAGTGCCACATCAACAAGCCTGCCGTCAAGGGCCTCACGTCATAAACCACTCGGTCCGCTCGGTCAGCCAGGGCCACCCGCTGACCCGCTATTGCAACAAAACAGTCTGTCAAACCTTGAAGGAGACATATACAGGGTGTTCCGTAACTTGTGTAACTCTCGGAATCGGGGGGTTGCTGGGGTGATTCTGAACAACATTTTCCTTTACCAAAATGTTGTCTGAAGCTTCGTTTTTGAGTTATTAAAGATAAACACTGGCCAATCAGAGCGCGCGGCGGGCGCGCGCTGAGCCACGGGAGCGTTGGCTTTCAACGGCGCTCGGTCGTGGTAGTGAACAAATGCATTAGCACAGCGTAGGTATCAAGGGAAGAGTGCGTTAAATGTTACATCGTCTTAAATGAACAACAACGTGAAATCATTCGTTATTCATGAATAACAAATAAACTAATAATTCGTTTAGAAGTAAAGTGTTTTATCATTTATGAAAAAAATGTTTTTTTTTAAACAGCACGTTTTCTGATGGATCAATTGTTTAAAAAGAATTATTTTTCTAACTAATGTTAGAAAAAGATAATTAGACTTACCCATTCATCCACGAAAGAACCTGTTTCGACGGAAGTGGATCGTGTCGATCCTGACCTTCCCAAACAATCCGAAACAGTTGACAATACGGCTGGGTCATTGAACGCGCTTCACTGCACGGGGAAAGGTGGGGATTATTTTGAAACGATTTATTTTTCCTACGTGTAAACAAGTCGGTCACTGAGTGACGAATGAATGCATTTTTTTTTTTTTTTTTGTCGGAGGGGAAATACATTTACGTACGCGGTGTGGGACTCGAAGGTGCTTACAGCACCCCAATACCCACTAAAACCCCTCCCTCACCGGGCCGATTGTGGTGGCCGTGGTGTTAGTCGCGGCAGCGGGTGGTGTCACGTTAGTGTGGCCAGGATGGGCTCGACGTACCCCCCGTCGACCGCCAAGCAGGCCTCCGCGCGCCGTCGTACGTTGTGTTGCACTTTCCGCAACGTGTCGCGTGATATTGTCGCGACAGCGTTGCGGATGCGTTCTACCACCTCATCCCTCGTGGTCACAGGTTGCCGGTATACTGCAGTCTAAAAACATGAAGCAAAAAGCAAACTGCGTAAATAAAGATTTTTAAAGTTACTGCACAATGATAATGATATTGAACGTACCTTCAGGTGTCCCCAGAAGAAAAAGTCCAACGGATTCATATCCGGAGACCGTGGGGGCCACGGTACAGAACCGCCGCGGCCAATCCACCTGTCGCGAAAGGTTTCATCTAAGTAAGCCCGAACATTTGCGGCATAATGGGCGGGCGCCCCATCATGCTGGAAATACATAACCCTCCGAACCTCGCAAGGAATTTCTTCCAAGAGACCCGGAAGAGTATGCTCCAGAAAATTTTTGTATGTTGTTCCATCCAATCTAGCGGGTAGAATGTATGGCCCAACAACAAAATCATCGCAAATGCCGGCCCATAGATTGACTGACCAGCGGTCTTGTGCTGCATGTGGACGAATCGCAAACGGATTCTCATCGTTCCACAGGTGCGAATTGTGAGCATTAAAGCACCCCTCCCGTGTAAAAGGGGCTTCATCTGTCCACAAAATGTACCTGCAGAACGACGGATTCCGTTCGATTTTTTCCAACAGCCACCTTGAATATTCCATCCGTTGGACGTAATCTCTGGGGAGCAATGTTTGTACCCGTACAAATTTGTACGGGTGCATTCCTTCCAGCTGCAGTTCTCGGTGTACTGTGGTCTGGCTGACACTAAAATTGAAAAAAAATACACAATAATTCCATTTCTATTATGAAATGTATTTTCAAATGTACTGAAAATTTGAAAATTTTATGCATTTGAAAATTTAAACTTACCCCACCCGCCTGCTAACTTCTCGCACACTCTGGGTGCCATCCCGGTCGAACTCTGCGAGCACTGCTTCCATCCGCGCCGTGGAAATACGACGCGATCGGCCCGTTTCCCGATGGTTCGGTTGAACCGACCCGGTCGCATGCAGGCGGCTAGCCAAACGGCGGAAAGCTGCCGCACTAGGTGCTTGTTCGCCGGGATGCAATTCCCGGTACCAGGCAGCAGCAAGATTTGCGTTGCCTTTACACTCCGCGTATATGAAGAACATATTATAATATTGCGCATTTGTACGAATCATGATGAACGCTTTGTTCGCGACTAATTTTGCCAGTCAAAAACGACAATACCCCCTCAAAAAAAAACGATCTCGCGGTATGTGTGAATATGTATGCGTGTGAAAAGTACAGTCAAACACGGAAGTCTTTGTACACCGATTAAAACAAATTACCCCGTTTAAAATAGGACAAACTGTAATTTTTTAAAACAGCAAAAGTACATAGCTTAGGAAATTAATTTTTATAGCTTGTCCAAGAGCCTAAAATCATTTGGTCCAATTTTAAATGAGGTATTCTGTTTTAAACGGTGAATAAAGACTTTCGTGATCGACTGTATGCTGCTCTGCCGAAGAAATCGGTTCGCGACATTGTCAACACCCCCTAAAAAAAAAAACAATCCCGCGGTATGTGTGAATGTGTGTGCGTGTGAGAATTCGTTCATTCTGGTGTAAGATCAATTGTTTATTACACAATAATGCATTCATTCGTCGCTAAGTGACCTACTTCATTACGTGACACCACCCGCTGCCGCGACTAACACCACGGCCACCATAATCGGCCCGGTGAGAGAGGGGTTTTAGTGGGTATTGGGGTGCTGTAAGCACCTTCGAGTCCCACACCGCGTACGTAAATGTATTTCCCCTCCGACAAAAAAAAAAAAAAAAAATGCATTCATTCGTCACTCAGTGACCGACTTGTTTACACGTAGGAAAAATAAATCGTTTCAAAATAATCCCCACCTTTCCCCGTGCAGTGAAGCGCGTTCCTTGACCCAGCCGTATTGTCAACTGTTTCGGATTGTTTGGGAAGGTCAGGATCGACACGATCCACTTCCGTCGAAACAGGTTCTTTCGTGGATGAATGGGTAAGTCTAATTATCTTTTTCTAACATTAGTTAGAAAAATAATTCTTTTTAAACAATTGATCCATCAGAAAACGTGCTGTTTAAAAAAAAACATTTTTTTCATAAATGATAAAACACTTTACTTGTAAACGAATTATTAGTTTACTTGTTACTCATGAATAACGAATGATTTCACATTGTTGTTCATTTAAGACGATGTAACACTTATGAAAAAAATTATTATTTTTTTAACAATTGATCCACCTGGAAACGTGCTGTTTAAAAAAAACATTTTTTTCATAAATGATAAAACACTTTACTTCTAAACGAATTATTAGTTTATTTGTTATTCATGAATAACGAATGACTTCACGTTGTTGTTCATTTAAGACGATGTAACATTTAACGCACTCTTCCCTTGATACCTACGCTGTGCTAATGCATTTGTTCACTACCACGACCGAGCGCCGTTGAAAGCCAACGCTCCCGTGACTCGGCGCGCGCCCGCCGCGCGCTCTGATTGGCCAGTGTTTTTCTTTAATAACTCAAAAACGAAGCTTCAGACAACATTTTGGTAAAGGAAAATGTTGTTTAGAATCACCCCAGCAACCCCCCGATTCCGAGAGTTACACAAGTTACGGAACACCCTGTATAGTAATAAAATAGGATAGGAAAAAACTTGTAGATACATGATTGCATATCGCATTCCCGAATCCACAACCCGTGAATGCATATAGAGAAGCGTATATTTGATTACAATATCAACACTAACGGAGTAGGTTAGCACCATTACAGGGGTCACAAGTGAATAAATAATAGTACAACTTAAAATCGGTTCACAAACCTCAGAAAATACCCTCATCCTACTTAGACCATCAATCAATCAATCAATTCAATCCGAACAGAAAATAATCCTAGAAATAAGCCTGGATACAATAAATAGATGGTTAATAATAAATAAATATAACCGGATCAAATGAATTACGCTGCTAATGTTCCTGAAACCCATAGATCGACTGACATAATGAGGTCAGTCACTAATGCCAGAATCAAGTGATCATGATACCCATAAAACATTACACAATGATATCAAACCTCAATTGACCAATTATAGTCAGCGACCGACAATCAATCATAGTAATCAGGGTATCAGGATATCAGGGTAAGACCCCGAAGTGTAGCATGCTACAAAACCGTAAGAAGGGAATAAAATGAGTAAAAAATGAGTAAAATAGGCCACCCTGTGAGACATAAGCAGAGCGCCGTAGTAAGAGCGCCGTAGTCAAGATCCCACGAAGCGAGCGACAATGGACCACCACCCCATGCCCCGCCCCGCAGTCGGCAGACAGTTAAAGTTACCAATAAGCTAAAGGTAAAATAAAAGATAGGTGCTTAAGATAAAGGCAAGTAGGTAAGAGATGAAGTAAATAGAATAAA
The DNA here is from genome assembly GCF_907164935.1 of Osmia bicornis bicornis. Taxonomy (NCBI): domain Eukaryota; kingdom Metazoa; phylum Arthropoda; class Insecta; order Hymenoptera; family Megachilidae; genus Osmia; species Osmia bicornis. The sequence continues at coordinate 39,401 of NW_025791340.1, forward strand.
ATAAAATAAGATAAATAAATAGATAAATAAAATAGATAAAATAAGTAAGTAAGTAAAACATACCTAAGATAGGACTAAAATAATAAGTAAATGAATAAATTAATAAATAAAGAGACAGGGATAAAAGTCACCATAAATAAAATAAATAAAATAAAATAAAATAAAATAAATAAAATAAAATAAAATAAAATAAAAATAAAATAAAATAAAATAAAATAAAATAAAATAAAATAAAATAAAACAAAATAAAATAAATAAAATAAAATAAAATAAAATAAAATAAAATAAAATAAAATAAAATAAAATAAAATAAAATAAAATAAAATAAAATAAAATAAAATAAAATAAAATAAAATAAAATAAAATAAAATAAAATAAAATAAAATAAAATAAAATAAAATAAAATAAAATAAAATAAAATAAAATAAAATAAAATAAAATAAAATAAAATAAAATAAAATAAAATAAAATAAATAAAATAAAATAAAATAAATAAAATAAAATAAATACAATAAAAATAAAATAAAATAAAATAAAATAAAATAAAATAAAATAAAATAAAATAAAATAAAATAAAATAAAATAAAATAAAATAAAATAAAATAAAATAAAATAAAATAAAATAAAATAAATATATAGGTAGATAGATAGTTAGAAGCAGAAAGTCACTCATAAATGCATAAGCCATATAACTCACCCACAGGTATACATTTAATATATGATGATAAAGAAAGGTTAATAGTGGTAAACGAGCTAAGGTATTAGAGAAGATAATAAAACAGCTCCCAGCAGTTGTCACACACAATGCTCCAGAGAGCCGAAACAGCGGGCAAGCGAGTATACAGTAGCAAAATCTGACCCCGAATTGAGCCCAAATCCAGGCCAGCAGACCACATGAGACAAACAAGAGTTTATAAACTAATTAATATAATTATCAATAATCAGAAATGAAGGATAAAATCAGTACAAATCCAGCCATCCCCGCTCATCGTTAAAGCCGCCACCGACCCCGAATCAAACAGAGCGATCGTATCAAGTTTCACCCTTATGGGTCATCCGCGCGCAGCCAAATCGACGAGCCGATAGACTGAACAACTTAAGATAAGGCTTCCGGGAACAACTCGGGGAGAAAGAAGAACAGAGCAAGAGAGAAAAGAGAGGGGTACACTATTGCGACTAAATAGCGTAGATACCGATAAACAAAACGATATATACCCCTGTAACACCCAGCACAAAGCGCCTCGCAGCTACAGCCGAATTATTATGACGTCAACCTTTAGTGCTGGCCCAAATTGTAACCAGTCTCAACATCAAGATCGTAAAATTCATCACAGCCTAAGTGAAGTCAAAGATGGACTACTGGGATTATAAAATTGTTATAAATTCACCACAAAATCATACCATCCATGACAACAGACAAATTGAACCATCAAGTAATAATGCAAAGAATTACCCAAAGTAAGTACAGCTAAATGGATAGCGTCCATCCTCACGAATTATACATCATCATGATGATCATGTAATGAATTGAATAATTGAACAGAAATAAAATACATAGATCGTCGCACAAGGGCCGCGGCAGCCAGTCTTCAGTGAATGTATAGATAGTGAGTGAAAAAATTTCAAATGCTCCCCCATGATTCCTGCCAATACCCATAAAACAATTGAGGTAAGAACGGCGTTAACTAAAGACAGTGAAATAAATGATTATTGATGACCACCCGAAAATAACAAGTATATAGCAAATAATAAGTAGACCCGATTGAGAAAGTCAAGATAGATTAATTAATTAAATAATAAAATTTGAATCGTAACCATAACAATCAGACAAATAAATTAAGGTCAGAATCGAAATTGAATAAAATAATAGCAAACAATAGTAGTAGGCAGTATCACCGGCCAAGAATTGACCCCAGTATTTCACCCACCCCAACAAAATGATATAAGGAACGGGTAGGATAATATCAGCAACTTGAGGTAGGTTAAGTCAGGATTACTTAAACAATAAATAAATAACTTAAATTGAATCACAGGGTAGGGAATAAAATGAAGTCAGGATAAAAGTCAGAACGAAATCGAGATCAGTTTCAGATTCAGAATCACGGTAAATCAGGTCAAGCAGAAACCAGAATCAAATAAATCAATCGCAATCGAAATCACGATCAAAGTCATGATCAGGTCGAAGTCAAAATTACAGTCAATTGGCTAAATCAAACCAGGGTCGGTATCAGAGTCGACTCACAATCAGAGTAAACCGAGTGAGTAGTGACATTATTAAAGTAATTCACACAGGACAAAAGGGGTAGCCGAACCAAATGGCCAATGAGGCAATGAACAAAGGATAAATGAGGGCAATTGTAGCAAGAAGCACAGTTTAACCCAGTAAGCTTATGGCAGGGTAAGGATAAAGCCAAAGCCAGATCAAATTAAATTTCGAAATCAAGTGCGACACCATATCCGACATCTTGATGGCACCGGAAAGCCGAAATCGAAATCACAGCCAGAATCAGGGTTGAAGTTGAATTTAAGTTAAAATAAATCAATCAAGGTCAAAATCAATATTAAAGTTAAATAAATTAAATTAAGTAACTAAATAGATGAGTTAAGGTTAATCATCAATTCAAAAGGATTACAATAGGATCAGGATCATTCAAATTGGCTAGATGCCAGCACACCGTGCAAATGCGGAGGTCTACCTGTTATGCTTTAATCCTCGAGTACCATGACCTGGTGATAATCGGTCATAATAACTAATAATAGCTCGCCCATCAAAGAAGAACCAAGGTCAAGCCCATATAATGGGCCACAAACCCCAGCAAGTGCAATACAGATACGAAGTCACCCCTTCTATTTCCCCAGGTATCCGACCACATGAAAGAAGCTCGCAGCGCATACAGAGTCCTCTGACAAGAGCGTTTGTCATCAAACATCGCCGTCATTCAGTCACTCAACCCGCCGCCAGGCGCCTTGGAAACAGCTACACAGCCTAGGAAGGACATACAGCGCCAGCCAGCGAGAAAGCCACCGCCCGTCACAAGCGGCGACAAACTACTCAACTCTCCCGCCAGGGCGTGTAATCAAACTAACATGCAATAGAACAATATGTAATCCGGATCCAAAATTCAATGATAGAAATAATAACAGATAATACTAAATAAATACAGTAGAGTAACAATCAAATCAAATCAAATCAAGTCAGAATACAAATCCAAATCAGAATAAATCAAATTAAACCTAATCTTAATTAAATCTAGATAAACGCCGAAATGGAGAGTGGGCAGGTCAACACATTCTCCCACACTCCACCCCACATATATAAACGGATAAGAAAGAAAGAACTGAGGCGTTAGACCGAATCAAAAGTGAAAAGCCAGAATGATAAAAAAAAACTATGTATTAACAACCAAAATTAATATGCCAAAATCAAAGTCTCCGCAAACAGCGACTAAGTCGTCTAACAGCCCACCACAACAGAACTTCAGCAGGCAACTCGCGCCAACAGAGCTAGCAGGACCGGTAGGTACGGGAAACAATAATAATACACCAATTAGCAATTTGATCCATTTATTCATCAAATTCAGCCGAATTCATAACCGTGCAATTCTCCTCCACTTCAACCGAACCCCCGGCTCATGCAGGAGCAGAAGTAAACATGACCGATGAGCGAACAGCAGACGAGAAAGGAGACAAAGTAAAACTTAAGTAATCACTTGACAGGTAGCGACACGCAACGCAGCGGCGCTCCAGAGAATCATCAGCCCGGTGAGCCATGAACCATACAACTCCGCCAATTTGAAATTCAAATCAGAATCTGCCTCCTATAATCCAGCCAGCTTCGCAAGACTATTGACTAGATAATCAAATGGATCGAACAAATGCAATGCGAACACGGACAAGAATAAACTTATTTGTGTTTATATTTATAACCTGTTATAATGTGATGCACCACGCCGGACACCCATGTGACAATATATGATCCATCAAACATAAATGGAGGGAAACTGTATAGGCACACAGCCACGAAACAATCAATTGCTCGCTTAAAGATTTCCGGAAGTAAGAATTAAATTAAATTAATTAAATTAAATTAAATTAATCTTATTGTGACACAAGAAAGTTGATCAACAATAAACTGACCAATAGACAGAAGAGTATAATCTAAAGCAATAAGTAGAAGGTACAACTCTACCCCTGGGCAGATCAAACCCAAGACACAAATCATGTAATCAATTGCAGAGCTGCCCGATCACCTGCTGCATTGACATAACAATATTACTATATTTATATAAATGGAAATAAATTACTACTCCACACTGTGTAAATGCGACTATACATGGTTTCTAAAATAAGCGACATCATAAACCCGTATCCCTTCGCATATCCTTTAAAGTAGTACGAAACTGACAATGCTTACCAATAAGAATTCCAAAGAATTCCAAAAACAATTGAGCTAAATTGCATTATATTATAGCGAAGTAACGGTAGGGTAATGCAATATAGAGCAATACAACAAATATTAATAGTGGAAAAATAACAATTGAAATGAAGTAAAATGAAATCGAAAAAGAATTAAGACCGCAGATAAATAAGATTAGCTAAGACTAAGATTAAGCTATGACACCGGACTCCTAACACTCCCAGGATAAACCACTTTCCAGTCACGTCAAACCAGATTACAGCCAAAGTCAGACTCCAACTTACTGCATGAATAGGAGTTGAAGTTAAACTGACAATAGGAAAACAGGAAAAAACAAATAATTAAGTCAGAGTATGATAGGTACAATGATAAATTTAGATAGCTAAAACACCCTGTCCGAAAAATAAACAGAGAAAAATTTAAATAAATAAACGCGCACCATAACATTTCAATATTATATCCCATTATGGCCATGTAAGATTATGCCACCTTAAGTACATAATTGCCCGATTAATACTTAATCCTTAATACCAGATCCCATCGATTGGTTATAATATCAATAGATAAGAGAAGGAATACAATCCGTTAAGACGATTGGTCAATTAGGATCAACAGACAATTAATCATTAGCTCTCTCAACTAGCTACTCTCCACTCTGAACAATCTCAGAATTAGCAGCAAGTCAAGATGTCAAATATCACATTACAATGCCGGATATAATCAAATATAAATTAGTGCACTAATAATCAAAATCAGAATGTCAAAATCAAAATATCATCACAAATAACTACCAAGTCGTCTAGTAACATAATACAGCAAAAATTGCAACAGATTACCCGTATCATATAGATCCACAGAATTAGTAGACAAATCTATTAACTCTATTGACTCAATCGATCAATGTCCCATCTCAATCTAGTCCAAATCAAATCCCAACCCTCCAACCGTCCTCAACGTGTCAACCGAGCATCCAGCACCTGTAGAAGCAAAACAACAATATAGCCAACAATCATTGTGACAAGGGAAAGGAACATACACATAAGTAAATCTCGATAAGTAACCGTACATATCAAGGGAAGTAAAAGAAACGCCACATGTAACAATATTATCGAAATTCAATAACAAAATGAAATGAACGAGATAAAAGAAATGAGTTAGTGCCACGGAGATACGACTAAAGTCAAATTTGATCCCGCTGCTAGACCGAATTCCCGTATCGATCAGAGAAGACGATTCTCCGGCCGAATTAAAACCGAAATCTCAGTCGAAATCAGAGTGAGACCCCAACCTGTCACATGAACAGAAATCAGAAATCAGTTTAACGTTAACGTCGAGGACAAAATTTTAAAAAGATCCGCACTGAGAGTTATACCATTAGCAAGAAAGTTAAATAGTTAGGGCTAGGATACCCTATCAGAGATAATAAATATAATAGAAGATAAGCACGCCTAACAGTGTTATAATCAATAAGACCGTGCAAACCCTGCAGTATTGAGTAGTTAATTAATTGAATAATAAATAAATCAATAAATACAACCCCACCCGCTTGAATAAGATGTCAGTAAAATAAGGAAGGAGTGCCCCCTAAGACAACTAGTAAGAGTATTTGAGCAATTAAGATCCAAAGATATTCAATCATTGATTCTCTCAGTTCGCCGTATTCCCCCTGAACAATCTCAAGGTTAACAGCAAACCGAGATATCAAATACATTACAGACATCGCATATAGATAAGCCATATATAATATAATAATTAGTAATTCCGCAATTAGTATAATCATGCTCATAATCAGAATATAAAGAATCAAAAGATCGAGGTATCACCATAGCTAGCGACAGGTCGTCCTGTGACATAATGCAACAGAAATCGCAACAGGTTTCCCGTATCATAAAATTTACGGGACTATTGGACAATCTATTGACTCCATCAATCAGCAGCCCATCTCAACCCAGTCTAGCCAAATCAAATCCAACCCCTCCAACTCCAACCATCCTTCAATGTCAACCGGGCTCCCAGTACCTGTAGAAGCAAAGCAACAATATAGCCAACGGGTATCGTGTCAAGAAGGGAAACGTTCGCATAAATGAGTCTCAACAAGTAGCAACATGCATCAAGGAAATGAAACGCAACATGCAACAATGTTAATGAATTCAATAAGGCAAAATAAAACGAAACGAAGTAAAACGCGATGAGCTAAGCCACAGAGATGCAGCCAAGGTCAACTCTTAACCCCGCTGCGTGACCGAGCCCCGTATCAATCATAAAAGGCCAAACTCCAGCCGCACTAGAATCCGAAATCACGGCCGCAGTCAGGATGGGTCCCCACCCAGCCACACGAACAGGAATCAGTTCAGCGTTGGCGTCAAAGACAAATTTAAGAGAGAACCGAACTAGAGTTATAAAAGTAGCAAGGAGTCGAACAGCTAGCATGCCCTATCGGAGTGAATCATAATAGGGATAGGTGCAGATAAAAGTGTTCCAATGATGTAATCAATAAAACCGTGCAAACTCTGCAGCATTGAATAGAAACCTGATTAATAATAAATAAATAAATACAAAACCCAGCCGCTCGAGTAAATATTAGGAAAGTAGAAAGGAAGAAGCGCCACCTTAGACAACCGGCAAAAACATTCGAGCAATCAAGGTCAAAATATTCAGTCATTAATTCTCCCAGTTCGCTGCATTCCCACTGAAAAATCTCAAGGTTAACAGCGAACCGAGAAGCAAGTACTTTACAAGCATCGTATATAGATAAACCGCGTATAGATTAATAATTTAGCAATTTAGTAATTTAGTAATTCAGTAATTAATATAATCATGTTCATAATCGAAATGTAAGAATATAAAGAATATAAGAATCAAAGATATCACCGTAGCCAACGGCACAAACCGTCTTGTGACATAATGCAACAGAAATTGCACCAAATTTCCAGGTTCCCGTATCGTAAAAATTCACGGGATTATTGGACAAATCTATTGGCATCGTCGTCCAGCAGCTCATCCCAATCCAGTCCAATTCAAATCCAACCCCTTCAAACATCCTTTACATGTCAACCGGGCACCCGGTACCTGTAGAAGCAAAGCAACAATATAGCCAACGAGCATTGTATCAAGAGAAGGGAGCGAACGCATCAGCAAATCTCGATAAGTAGCAGTGCGTATCAAGGAAGATAAATGAAACGCAACATGTAACAATATAACTGAGATTAATAAAACAAAATGAAGTAAAACGAAATAAAACGTATGAGTTAGGGCCATGAAAACATTCTAAAGCCAAGTTTAACCCCGTTGTGAGATTAAATCAATCAGAGAAGGCCATTCTCCAGCCGCATTAGATCCATAATAACAATCACAGTCAGGGTAAGACCCCAACCTATCGCATGAGCAGAAATCAATTAATCAATAATGTTAACGTCAAAGGTAAACTATGAAAGCCGAGGCAAAAGTTATAGCAGTGGCAAGAAGGTCAGCTGAAATACCCTATCAGAGAATAAATATAATGGAAGATAAGCGCACATAACGAAGCTTCAATATTGCAATAATAAGACCATGCAGGACCCTGTAGCATTGAGTAGATAGTTGATTAAAATAAATAAATAAATAAATACCAAACCCAACCGCTTGAGTAATTGTCAGATGTAAATTGTCGACAAAGAAAGAAGAAGGAAGGAGTGCCACATTAGACAACCGGTAAGAACACATGAGCAATTAAGGCCAGAAATATTCAGTCGTTGATCTTTTCCCAGTTCGCTGCATTCCCACTGAACAACCTCAGGGTCAACAGCAAACTGAGATACAATACATTATAGACATCGCATATAAATAAACCACATATAAATTAATAATTTAATAGTTTAGTAATCAATGTAGTCATGCTCACAATCAGAATGCAAGATATAGAAAATAAAGAGAATAAATAATATTACCGTAGCTAGCGACATAAACCGTGTTGTGACACAGTATAACCGAACTGCAACAGGTTATCCGTATCACAAAGATTCACGGGACCATTGGACAAATCTATTGTTTCAATTGATCAAATCATCCTAATCCAGTCCAAACCAAATCAAATCCGATTCAATTCCTTCAACCATCCTCCACATGTCAGCCGGGCACCCGGCACCTAATAAATAAATAAATAAGGTAAGATAGAATAAGAAGATGAATGAGCGTTGCACTATTGTGCATAAATGCATAAATGCATAAATGCAACTTTGCAGTTCTGAAATGAATAACAGCATTATGCACCCCATAATAATAACAAATCACATATTATCAAAACAACACCAGACAAGAAGTGGGTAAGGATGTTAATAGTATTTTAATGAAATAAAGTAAGTAACGAATAGGAGAATAAGTGAGGTAAGGTGACGAGTGCATGCAGTACACTGTAATGCGAATAATAGATAGTGGTGAACGTAGTTGTATGAATGAGCGATACTAAACTAGCAATAAGTGAGCTTCCCGTTGTGATCAAATAGATTATTTCCCAGTTATGAGGAGACCGGGATCATGATCACAATTCAAATCAGACTAAATTTGTGCTAAAATAAGACAAGAGAGAGAGTAAAGTGAAGTTAACGTCAGGGGCACAGTAACAGAAAGACGGATAACTAAAGTACTTATGAAAAATAGTTAAAGTCAAAGAACCTTGAAGGAAACATTGAGGTACAGCCCCCAAATCATACTAATAACGTAACGTAATGTAAATCAATTAGAACCGTGCAAACCTCCGTCGCACTGAGCAAGAATTGAACAACAAATTAACCATTAGATACCGTACCCAGCCAACCAGGTGAAAATGCAAGTAACAAAAAGAAAAGTTACGACTTAAGTTATTTGCCAGAGCAATTAAGATCAAAACAACAATCATTGGCTATCTCAATTTACTGTAATTGACACTGGACAATCCCAAATTACCAGAAAATTGATAAACCAGACACTACATTAAAAGGGCTGTGAATAAACTGGCTGACGATAAGTATAAATATAGGTATGAATCTACTTAGAGTATAAAATCAATTGATTAAAATTAAATTAAAACAAAAGATATCACCGTTAATGGCCATCAAAAGCAACACAGTCGTCTAGTATCACAATGCGACGGAAATCACACAGGTTACACACTCCAATAGAGTTAGCAGGATCAGCGGATACAGTAATCTGGAGGTAAATAATAAACAATTTAACACGTGGATTAAATCAATTAATTAATAGTAATTGTGACTGAACTCAAACAATAAATTAATTAAGAACGAACTAAGAAACCACCCAATTCTCTCCACCTCCTCGAGCATCATAAGCATGCACGAAACGGAGCATAAAACATAACCAATGAGTGTAAAAATGCACAAGATAGTAAACCCGAATATCCGAATCGAATCGAGTCGAAGTTGACAGGCAGCGACTCACGGCAGAGCGGCGAAACGGCGAACCAGCATGACGGCTAGCCATAGATTATATATCCGCCATCATGAAGTTTTAAAATATCAAACTCCAGATGTACACCCATCCGACATTTGTTTGTATAAGATATCAACTATTAACATCTAGATTAGATTATCTTAAATTGACCTAATTGATTTAATTGATTTAAACGAGAGAGTAAAATAAATAAAATGAATAAATAAATAAGGTAAGTAAAGTAAAGTATACTTTGCTCACAAATAATACCCATTAATGCTGATTTATAACATACCATATTACAGTGTCCTATGAAAGGAAGTATCAATTAATCAATCAAACAGCCCCAATCAAACCAAACATTGATATGCTGATGTGCAACAAAACACCATCAAACCCAACTAGCATCCCCACAGAACCATAACCATAGAACCATAAGTTGCTCTCCTCAGAAATGACATCTAAAGACAACCAACAACAACAAAACCAACGCATCATCATCAACCAACGCATCATCATCAATGCATTTGAGTGAATAGAATCGCTTGTCAGTACAGAGGAAATTGAAATAGGGTAGATCAAGTCCTTAACTATAATCAAATCAAATCAAATGAATAAGCAGCGAATAAGAATGTATGAATAAATGAATAATTATGAATACAACCATAACAGTTATAAAAAATTGGGAAAAGAAATGAGAATAAGAATATAGAGTGAAATGTTATAACCAAACACAGCCAACAATGCACTGTAATATAAATAGAATAATACCATGAATGAATGAATGAATTCCACTGAAACACTGAAATGACAGCGCACTCATTGGCTCTGTCGCCACTACCCTGTAATTATAAATTATAAATTGTGGGTGATCGTGCCCATACAAATGCGGACAAAAGTAGGAATGTAGGAATTGACAACTGAAACTGAATAGTGTATAGATATAAAATAGAAGCAATAAACAAATCAAATGTAAGGTGCGTGGCTCAACCAAACACACACCACTGTATAACATAAACATAAATAATGAATCAATAAATGAGATACCTAAAATGATATCTAGATTATTTGGAATGATACTTAAATAATAGACTAATAACAGAAACCACGCACCATGCACCAACCATGCCTTTGAATAACCACAACCCCTTATCAACACAAGGAGTAAATCAGAATAAATAACGATGAATTCTCTAACTTTAATCAGAAATCCGAAGCAATGAGTAAAGAATAAATAAATGGATGGATAATAAATAAATGGATAAATGGATAAATAATAAGTGATAAGTAAATGAATAATGAACAATGAGTGCTACGAGCACGACAGTTGTAGAAATTAAGAAATTGAGAAAATAAAGAGAGAAAATAATAATAGACATGTAAGGTGTAATGCTATAATGTTGCCCCAAACGTAGCCAGTACGATACACTGTCATATAGATAGAATAAAGTATGAAAATAGAATAAGTAAAAGTAAAAGTAAGATACAGTATGATAACACACTAGATTAAATTAAATTTCACTGAAAACGACAGCACGATTATTGATTCCATCACCATGCCCCCACAAATTATAAATGATCATGTCCACACAATTGCAAATGAGAAGTAGAAACGACCGTATAATGTATATAGTTAATGGGTAAAAGCGACAAATAAATCAAATCAAATGTAAGGTGCATGGTCCAACTAGATAGATACAATACTACTGAATAATAAGGATAATAAGTCAAGGCTAGATATAAAATGATATTCTAAAGATAACCTAATAAAAGAAAACCACATAAGAATCACACCCCGTAACACCACTGAAACAACACTGGAACAGACTAAAACATCACTGGAACAGACGAACAAAGCTGAAACTGAAAACTGAAAACTGAAAACTGAAAACTGAAAACTGAGAACAAGAGAATTAAAGGAAACACATGGAATGAATAACATAACCCGAATCGTCCAATTTATTCACTTAACACATTACATTGCTTTGCCGCATCGTCGCGAATGAGAACAATTAATAAAACCCAGCATATTAGAATAAGATGAAATCAAATATAATCGTGAAACAAAACATTTACGAAACGGGTAACAGAAACATGACACTATGCAAACCGCGTGAACCACGTAAACCATAGACACGATGTACCATTAACAATGAAATGGTGAGAACGGTAATTAAGCAAAAAATAAGATAATGAGTGAAATCCAAAGTAACTAATAATTAAATGTCCGGGTAACAGAATAGCCTATGTAAACTATTAGACACGCGCTAAAAGTGCAACCCGATGCACATAGCAACAAATAATGAATAGAAGAATAAAAATAAAATAAATACGGTGTCGCACCGCAAATGACAAAGCATGAAATAGCATGGGATATGTAATATGGATATGAAAATACGAAATATGTAATAAGTCACACGACGAAGCAGCAATATTGCAATGCAAACCGCGTAAACTAACAAATTATATCACCAATATCAAACCGCCGAGAGTAGCAAACAATGTAAAAACCGGCGGTGAATGCGATAAAAGCGATAAACGATAAATAAATAAACAAATTGAACAATTAAACAACAATCAACCAATCCAATCAATTAAGTCGCATAGCGATACACAAGCTGCGCAGATTTATTAAACACATTATAAAACTATAGGCAAAGGAAAATAAAATATAAAACACTGCAATAAACACATCATAAAATAATTAGATTAAATAAATAAATAAATACAGTGCAATACTGTAAAATACTAGCAAGATAAGAAAATGAGAAATACGGTATGTAACGACCCGATAATCAAGAGCAATGTCTTTTTGTTTTCATTCGCTTTATTCTGATTAATTTTTATATTTCATACAAGGTGTTCTATTTTATTTTATTGTTAATATGTATAAATTTTTGTAATAAACATTTTCATTTTTCGTCGATAACCGAGTTTGTTGAATTGATCGATAAAAGTTTAGTCGATAAGTCGGACGGTAAAACAGTTTACCGATAAATTATCGACGTCCGACCGCGCACGCGCGAGCGCAACCCCAGTAACCATACGATGGGGTAGTATTCTAGAGTGGGGATGCTGGACCACCACGTGACGGAAAAAACCCAGCTACCCCAAGAACTCTATGCGGAAAAAAGGTGCCGACTCAGTAAAATCTGAGTATAAATAGAGGCGTTCCGCACAGTTTCACTGCAGATCTTCTCAGACCTCGGTCTGAAACAGACAACACTCTGATTAGTAGAGAAGAGCTTGCGCTGAACTGTCTAGGCAGCGATAGAGCGCGAGCTATAGCTAATTTCTACTATTCCACTGGTGGCGTGCAGGACTACGGATCAGTGGACCTCCTATTCGCGGTGCGCAACGTGTTACACAGGTGTTACGCTAAGCCAACACTTAAGTGTAAAGAGCTAGCGAGGAGCGGAGCTCCTTGAACGGCCTGCGTTTAACACGGCTCTGGTATAACCAGAAACCGATTGCGACCTGTAGGAAGGGTTAACTTGATTCCAATGGTCTAGCACAAACCTCTGGAGTTTAGTTTCCATAATTATTGTTGAAAACAAACAGAGTGTTGACTGTATAAGAAGACCACGCCGCATTTGCGTTAGCGCTATCGATTAATTACAATTATTAATTTCTACTTACATATATTGATTACTAATTACATATTTCTAATTGTATTCCCAATCTAGGGCGAACTAATTATAATTTCTTACTGTATTCCTATTTCTAGCCGCACTTATTGTGATACTAGCGATTTTGTATTATATTTCAATATTCACTTACCTTTTATTCTTGAATAAACATATTTTCATTCAGTTTCTAGCACATTAGTGTTTGGATTTCACTCCTTAACCGCACACCACACGAACCTATAATCCCTAAAACACAGAATACGAGTCGCCTTCTAAGGGAACCGCTCTCCCTACAAGTCGGTGCAGTGACGTACTCACTCTGGGTCGTTACAGGTAGATAAACAAACGAAAAGAACTATACCGCGGATAGACACCGGGAAACCGGATGATCGAATAATCGACTAATAATCGACTAATTGGCTATGTTAATAGATAAATAATTAATTAAGTAATTGAATAAGACAACAAAGTAGCGTGCCGGTCAAACATATGCCACGAGATAACAATAATAAAGTAAATTAATAAGGTAAATTAATATCGTGAACACAATAATTATAAACGTCTAAATTATCGAAAATAACGACGCACTTTCACACAAAAACACTTAATACACTTAATAAATCGGCGCAACAGACACAAAAAATATAAATAAAAGACTAAAAGACAGATAAAACTAATACGTCACCAAACCGTTGACCTAATTTCACATCGTCTGTCCTCTTCTATCCAAGGCCCTGGCCGCGCGTGCAGCCGTCTGTCCTTCTTCAACTACGGCGGCCATCTTGAAAACCTGTCAGTTCTTGCATGCACTTCCTTAACCAAATCGCAAAATCACTCAAAAAACGCGAAATTACACTACGAAACGTTCACAATTAATCAGAATTATCCTTAATAATGTCAAATGTTTATAATTAGCACCCCGACCACCGCAAACACGCCGTCGAAATGCCGCGTAACACGCACACCACGTTTTTAATGATTATTAATAAATTAATACAATATTTAATTGAAAAACGACACATTAGTACTTCCGAACAAACAATAAAATGATTTTAACAAAAAACGCGAATATCTAAGCAACTATCCACCGCGTTGCAAATCTAACCACGGAGCGACCGCGAAACACGTCCGCTCTCCTCGACGCGTCGAGCGGGAATCAACCTAACCTAACCTAACCTTTTTTTTTAAATATTTTGACAGTGTTGCGGCAGATCACCGCAATTTTGAACACTCTACCTTTAACTGTCGGCTTCCCCCTTCCTTGCCGGCGCACGGTGACGTCGGCAGGTTCGCGACACCTATATATAGAGGTGTGCGGGAGGCAGCCGGTATTCGTTATGCGTGATTCGTTATTCGTTCTTCGGTGATAGATACAAGGCGTATAGATAAAAGAAATCGTAAAGCGTTTAATCCGAGCGTTACTCCGTTATACAATAGTTTACATATGTTCCTTTTGATCATAACAATTGTTTGTTTGTAGCATAATTTATGTGCTTGTAATAAACGACCTATCGTGTGAACTGTGACAGTGTTTCGACGTGGACTTATTTTATCGACCTAACGATTATTTTCCTTCCCGTACCGAACAGCGTAGACATTCTGGTCCTTCGAGCCGGATATTTCCGGCATTATACGGGAGTGGAAACCGCTTTTACAAAAGTGTCGAACAACACGTGAACCGCGTTCCGTTACACGCCATAGTTCAAACGCGCGTGCACGACCTTGCGTGAATATCAGTGCCGATCAACACAACGGAAAAGTTTTAAATTCGTAATCCTTGGTTAGTCTCCTTTTTTTTACAATGTCTACAATCAGCGGTCTCATCG
Organism: Osmia bicornis bicornis; assembly: GCF_907164935.1. Classification (NCBI taxonomy): domain Eukaryota; kingdom Metazoa; phylum Arthropoda; class Insecta; order Hymenoptera; family Megachilidae; genus Osmia; species Osmia bicornis. The sequence goes on from NW_025791340.1 coordinate 54,676, forward strand.
AACGACAACAAGAACTCTTCACCTCTATCAGCCGGACAGTTATTAATTTGAAAGAAAAGGGCGAAGCCAATATCACCGAAACCTACGTCAAGGCACGTCTTTCCATTCTGACGGACAACTGGGCAGCGTTCCAGCACAATCACGCAACAATTTCGGACCAGAAAACTGAGGCCACGAAAAAACTGAGTTATTTCGTCGACGATCTTCGAACTCAGTGCGAAGAAATGGTCATTGAAAATCAGTCAATACTCAACGACTATTTGGCTCGCTTCACACCGGCCGCTCCAACGTCTCGAAGCGCAGATTCTCATCTCATCGCACCCGGCGAACGGTCAGTAACTCAATCACGTTCTTTACCAAAACTTGAATTACCTCACTTCTCCGGGATTTACAAGGAATGGACGCCGTTTCGCGACTTATTTCACTCCATCGTTATCGCAAACTCGTCCATTTCCGACGTGAAGAAATTTCATTATTTGAAAATGAGCGTCACGGGTGAAGCGGCCCAGTTAATCAGCAACATGTCCGTTACCGTCGAGAATTTTGAACTCGCTTGGCGCGCCCTTTCTGACCGCTACGATAACCGTCACGTCCTAGTCAACACGCAGCTGGAGTTGTTGTTTTCTATCAGACGAATACAGCGCGAATCCGCAAACGAACTCAAACGGTTACATGGCACAACAAACGAAGTCCTTGGCGCGCTTAGCGGTCTTAAATGTGATACTAAAAACTGGGATCCCATCATAGTATACTGGGTGTCGCGTAAATTTGACCCTAACACCTTGCGGGAATGGGAACTACATACTGGTAACTCAACCGAGACTCTTACAGTTACGCAATTAAATGAGTTTTTAGTCAAGCACATTCGTGCCACAGAGGCCATAGAACGGGTTGCGGGAACGGCCCAAGTGACTTCACGGAACCGAGATGGAAAGGTCCAAGTCCATCAAGCATCGATCGCCGCGACGGTGTGCCAAGCTTGCCAAGCCTCACACTTCTTACAATCGTGTCCGACATATCTTGCTAAGACTTTGGAACAGCGCAAAGCATTTGTTACTCAACAACGGCTCTGCTTTAATTGTTTGGGGTCCCACCATCGCAAGTCTTGCCGCTCAACTAGACGCTGCGTTACTTGTAAGGCCCGTCACCACTCCACTCTTCACGAAGCGTCCAAGCCGGTCGTCACGACGACTCCGTCAAAGCCGGAGCAGCCGCCCTCCACGGAGCTGGTCTCCACACCAACGACATCTCACTTGGCTGCGCACCATGGACGGATGCTGCTGGCAACTGCACTAGTCAAGGTCTCGTCTCCTGGTGGCGACGTCTGCGTCGTCCGCGCCCTCCTTGACCAGGGCTCGGAGGTTTCATTCGCCACGGAGTCGCTCGCTCAGCAGCTCAGCCTTCCACGTCGTCAGGCTAACGTGCCTGTGTCCGGTATTGGTGCAGGAAGAACAGTGGTAACCCGGGGATCCTCCACGTTTAAGATCTCCTCGCTCAAAGATCCCCCGTTCGACCTCGAGGTAAATGCACTTATTCTGCCCAAGCTAACCGATTACGTTGTAGATCGCCCCCTCAATGTCGCCGATCTGCCCCATCTCCATGGGATTCAACTAGCAGATCCGGATCCGTCGCGCCCTAGGCGCATCGATTTGATCCTCGGGGTCTAGGTGTACAACGCTGTGCTGCTCCCGGAAGTCATACGGGGTCCTCCACACACACCCATTGCTCAGCGAACGCACCTCGGGTGGATCGTTTCCGGTCCCACGTCGCATCAGCCCGATGACGCATCGAGTGCAGCACCATCAAGTCTTCAATGCAGCGTGGACCGCGACCTACTTGACCTGTTACAGCGTTTTTGGATTCAAGAAGAGTATTCTACGAACTGTGAGTCCCAATTGTCTGACGCTGATCTGCAATGCGAACAACATTTTGTAAATACACATAAGCGCGACGAGACCGGGCGGTTCATTGTTCGCTTACCGTTATCTCGTGACGTGACTCACCTCGGCGATTCTCGCAGCTCCGCGTATCGAATATTAATGAGTTCCGAACATCGTCTCTCTAAAAATCAAACTTTATGTCACGCGTATAATCAATTCTTAGACGAATACGAGCAACTCGGTCATATGCGCCGCGTTTCGCCCCGTGATATCATAACCAGATCGTCGTATTACTTACCGCATCACGGGGTTTTTCGTGACACCAGCTCCACAAAAATTCGCGTTGTATTCAACGGATCGCACAAAATCTCGTCCGGTTACTCCTTAAATGATTGTCTTCATTCTGGTCCGAAACTGCAAAATGATCTCGCCGATATCTTGCTGCGCTGGAGACAATACGCGTTCGCGTTTTCGGCGGATGTTGAAAAAATGTATCGTCAGATCCGCGTTCATCCTGACGATCAAGCGTTGCAGCGCATTCTGTGGCGGCGCAATTCTTCCGCTCCTGTATCAGAATTTTCACTCACTACCGTAACATACGGACTCGCGTGTTCGCCATACTTAGCGCTTCGGTGCATGCGTCAGCTCGCGATAGATAACGGTCATGAATTACCTCTTGCACGCACTATTCTCTTCACTGAAACATATGTCGACGACGTGCTCTCCGGTGCCCACAGTATCGAAGAGGGGCGAGAAAAGGTCTCTCAAATCTGTCGTCTTCTTGAGCGTGGTGGCTTTCATCTGCACAAATGGACCGCGAATTCCGATGAACTAATTTCTAATGTGCGTAGTCTAGTCGAATCGAAATCTGAACGTGCATTAAATCCAGATACATCGCACCGAGCGCTAGGACTGTTATGGAACATAGATCGCGACGCGTTTGTATTTTCATTCAGTGCGAGCAGTCAATCACCCGTTACTAAACGCACAGTATTGTCAACAGTGTCTCAGCTGTTCGACCCGCTCGGATGGATCGCGCCAGTTATCGTTCACGGTAAAATTCTTATGCAAGAATTATGGACGCTGCAAATGGGATGGGATGACGCGCTTCCCTCCACTTTCGCGAAACGGTGGGAAGGGTTTACCGCGGGACTCCCGGACTTACGGGCATTGTCCATCCCGCGTTGGGTAGGAATTGCCCCCGCGAACGTCGCCACGGAACTCCACGGGTTTACGAACGCGTCCTCTCTCGCAATGGGAATTGCCGTGTATTTACGTACAACAACCGAAACCGACGCAATCCAAACCACGTTATTGCTCGCGAAAACGAAGGTCGCGCCTATTAAGCATGTGACAATCCCTCGACTCGAACTCTCCGCCGCCGTGTTACTTACGCGCTTCGTTGTTCGAATCCGTCGAGTGCTTCACCTTGACCACGTTCCCGTGCATCTGTGGTCCGATTCTGCAGTTGCCCTAGCTTGGATACGAAGCCACCCTTCGCGATGGAAGGAGTACGTTCAGAATCGGGTAACCGAAATTAAGACCGCTCTTCCGGATGCCACGTGGCGTCACGTCCCCGGCTCTCAAAATCCCGCGGATCTAGCCTCGCGTGGCGCGACGCCTCAACATCTTGCTGGTGATCTCGTGTGGTGGGAGGGACCCCCTTGGTTGCGCCTTCCGTCTCCAGCGTGGCCATCCGACGAGCTACCACCAGACAATCGTATCGACACTGAAATGCGTCAAGTGCGTGGACACACGGCGTTGATGGCGATCGAGAAGTCGTGGATTAATATAATCTCACGTTTTTCAACACTGACTCGACTGTGTCGCGTGACGTCGTGGGTTTTCCGAGCCGTTGGCAAATTCCGAGCGCGCTTATCCCCACCAATCGCAGCTCCGACATTAAGCGTAGCCGAAATCGACCAAGCGCGTTTGTATTGGGTCAGGGAAATACAAAAGGAATATTTCCGGGAAGAACTAACCGCACTTTCCGCGGGGTCGACAGTCGCGAAATCCAGTCCGTTATACAGACTAATGCCCTACGTTGACGAGCACGGTCATCTTCGCGTCGGCGGACGGCTACGTAATGCGGTACTCCATCCCGATCAAAAGCATCCGTTAATTCTACCGCGATCGTCTATATTCACATCGCTCGTTATCGACCACGCCCATAAACTTGCGCTACACGCTGGTCCTCAGCTCACACTAGCAACCATCCGACAAACATACTGGATTCTCGGAGGTCGGTGCCCGATTCGCATGTTTATAAACAGATGCATAATTTGTACACGGCAGCGAGCGCGTACGGCGGAACAGTTAATGGGACAGCTTCCCGCGCGTCGCGTTACCCACTCCCGAGCGTTCTTGCATTCCGGTGTAGACTACGCCGGACCTTTTAGCATAAAAACTATCCGCGTTCGAGGAGGTAGAATCTTTAAGGGATACATCGCGGTTTTTGTCTGCTTCTCCACCGGCGCGATCCATCTTGAGCTGGTCTCCAATTATTCCGCAGAAGCGTTCATCGCAGCGTACAAGCGATTCAGTGGCCGTCGCGGAATACCGGCCACCATCACTAGCGATTGCGGAACGAACCTGGTCGGCGCCGATAGGGAACTGCGTAGTATGTGGAAAAAGGCGTCTCGCGTTTCGACTGCTGTCGCGAATTCGCTAGCTAACGACGGCACTGAATGGAAATTCAACCCCCCTTCGGGACCTCACTTCGGCGGTAAGTGGGAAGCTGCCGTTAAGTCGGTAAAATTCCATCTGCGTCGCGTGATCGGGAACACGGCACTTACCTTTGAAGAATTTTCGACTCTCCTCTCTCAAATCGAAGCCGTGCTGAATTCACGACCGTTATGTCCGCTAACAGACGATCCGTCCGACATCAGTGCTCTTACCCCCGGTCACTTCTGGACCGGGGCCGCGTTGACGACTGTACCGGAACCGGACCTCTCGGACGTTCCCACTTCTCGCCTCTCGCGTTGGCAACTAATGAGGCAATTCGTCGATCACCTTTGGCTGCGATGGTCTCGCGAATACCTCTCTTCTATTCAATCAGCCACCAAATGGCTTGTCCGGCACCACGGCATCAAGGTCGGCTCTCTGGTGCTGATAAAAGACGATCGCGCGCCCCCATATAAATGGCCGCTCGCACGTGTAACTCAATTGCACCCGGGGCGCGATAATCTCACTCGCGTCGTTACGCTACGAACCGCACACTCGACATTCACTCGTCCAGTCACTAAACTGTGTTTACTTCCAATCGACGTTCCGGACGCCGATACTACCCCTCCACCTGTCGGCCCAGCTACGATTGCCAGCTAGTCCGAGTTGCCTTCGGCGCGCCCCGTCGGCAAGGGGGGCAGGAATGTTGCGGCAGATCACCGCAATTTTGAACACTCTACCTTTAACTGTCGGCTTCCCCCTTCCTTGCCGGCGCACGGTGACGTCGGCAGGTTCGCGACACCTATATATAGAGGTGTGCGGGAGGCAGCCGGTATTCGTTATGCGTGATTCGTTATTCGTTCTTCGGTGATAGATACAAGGCGTATAGATAAAAGAAATCGTAAAGCGTTTAATCCGAGCGTTACTCCGTTATACAATAGTTTACATACAATAGTTCGACGAGCTCGCGTCGCCACCGACCCAGGGCTCTATGCCGAGCCTGGCGCCTAATCCTAGCAACAGCTTCGCTCATCTCTTCTGGCGGGATCCAGTCCAGACGACGGGCACGCAGACGCCAGAAGACTTTGGCGTCACCCTCTGCCGGGAACTTGAAGGGGACAACCCCTACCAGGGTCATCGCCGCCTCGTAGCGGACCGTGCTGTAACCTCTGATTACTCTGATGGCTATCTTCCTCTCAGCCCGGCGCAGCAGTTGCTGGCTGCGCCGGGAATCCATCAGGGCGTTCGCCCACATGGGCGCACCATAGAGGGCCATGCTCCGCACGATCCCCACGTAGAGACGGCAAACCTTCTCGTTGGGCCCCCCGATATTGGGCAATAGACGGGCAAGCGCGTTGCTTGCCCTGTCTAGTCTAGGGGCCAGACCACCGAAGTGCTCCTCGAAGCGCCAGTGGCTGTCCAGGTGGAGGCCCAAGTACCTGTGGCCCATGCCCACCTGGACGTCGACTCCACTCACATGGACCACCGACTGGGGCGATGGCGCAACCCCACGCCGAGGCGAGTAAAACCACATTGCCTCGGTTTTGAGGGGAGCTAGCTGAAGCCCCAGCCGCCGGATCCCCGCGTCAACGGCAGCGACGCCAATCTCGGCGAGGCGGCTAGTCCTTTTCCACCCCCGACCGACGGCCAACACGTGCGTACCATCTGCGAAGCCCGTGAGGCTCACACCGGTCGGGAGCTCGACCCGCAAGATCGGGTCGTACCCCAGGTCCCAAAGTGTGGGACCTTTCGCAGAACCCTGGGGTACGCCACAGTCCACGTCCCTCTCGTGCATCTGGCCATCCCGGCCCCTGTACACAATCTTCCTGTCCCGGAGGTAGTCGCCGACGATCCTCCTCATCTAGGGGGGCGCCTTGTGGCGTGTCAGCGCCCCCCTTATCGTCCCGTGAGCAGGGTGTTGAAGGCGTTGACGATGTCTAGACTAACGCCTAACGCCACCCTGCCCCGGGACGTGGCCGAGTCGCAGCGGGAGCGCATCGGCTGGATTGCGTCGATAGTGCTGCGCCCCCGCCTGAAGCCATATTGCGACTCGGCCAAGTCGGGACCCTCCTGGGACAGGTGCTGGACGAGGCGGGATAACAGAATCCGCTCGAACAACTTCCCCAACTCGTCCAACAGCATGATGGGCCGGTAGGCCGAGGGACTGTCGGCGGGTCGCCCATCCTTCCGGATGAGGACTAGCCGGCCCGTCTTCCACTGTTCTGGGAAGACCCCATCCTTAATGCAGGCGCTGAAGAGGCGTCTCAATCTCGGACCGAGGACGCGTAGAACCTTCACCCAGGCACCATCGGGGCCCGGAGCAGTATTTCGGGCCCCCATCCGTTTAATCGCTCTGGCCAGCTCCTCCTCCGTGACCCCCACTTCGTCGGACCAATCCACCTCCTCGTGGTCCGGCGGGGGGCGGGTGTGTTCGCTCTCTCGTAGGAACAAAGTGTCGACTACCCGTCCCAAAAACTGGGGGTCGAGGCTCTCCGTGACCGGGGGCACCCAGGGCTTAAGCATGCCCATCACCATTTTGTATTGGTGCCCCCATGGGTCCTTCTGGAGAGAGCCTAGGAGCTCGTCACATGCCCGGGATTTAGACTCCCTGATGGCTGCCTGTAGGGCAGTCTCCAAAACTGGGTACTGCCCGTACAGATCCTCCTCCCTCGCTGTGTCGCGGAATGTCCTTCTCCTGCGGGCCCTTTGCCACTGGCGACGGGCTGCGAGACAATCTCGTCTCAGACCACCAATTTCGCCCGTCCACCAGTAGGCGGCCCGCCTGGGGAGGTTGTTGGCCCGGGGCATGGCGGCCTCGCACACCGCCTTCATGGCTTCCCGGAACCATGCTACCTCCTCCCCAATGTCCGCGACCGGCCCGGCAGGTGTTGGCAGCGAGGCCAGGGCGAGGCCTGCAGCCATCAGCACGTCCTCGTACATCCTCTTCAGCGCCCATTGTAGCGGTGGTGGTCCAAAGGGGCGGCGGGCGGTGGTGGTAAGGTCGAGGCGGATGTATAGATGATCGCTAAGTATGACCGCCTCTTCCACCACCCTCCATCTCTGCACCATACGCGCGGCCATGGAAGTAGCGAAAGACAGATCGACTATAGACTCCCCCTGGGCAAGCACGCAGGTGCTAACGGACCCCACATTGAGCAGGTGGAGTCCTAGCCCCGCCGCCCAATTTACGACCGCCCTGCCTCTCGCGTCTGTCCTCGGGGAGCCCCAAAGTGACGCATGGGCATTAAAGTCCCCGAAGACTAGCACTGGCTGGGGGAACTACGGGAGACAAAGTCCCCCACCCGGTCCAGGTACTGTTCATATTGTGCGAGAGGCCATCTGGGCGGGGCATAGAGCCCCACCACCGCTATTTCACCCCACAGCACGCCGACGAACCCCCGGCCCCGTTCCAGTGGGGCGGGGTGTGGGGGCACTGCGGTGCCAATAATCGCTACGGAGCCGTCCTCGTCCCCGAACCAATCTGGTCTGTCGAGGACTCAGTACGGCTCTGCGGCCACCGCCATCCCAGCCTTCCACTCGGCCAGGGTTTGGAACAACATGTCCTGAGCCCTGGCCGAGTGGTTCAAGTTGGCCTGAAGTATAGGGCCCTTGGGCCCCATACCTAGGCTTTACGAGCCGCCTCCGCGGCATTTTTGCTCGCCGACTTGGCAGGGGGATTTGTCTTGCCCCCCTTCTTCGACTTTGCAGGCGTGGTCCTTGATGCCTGTTCCTTGGGGGCTGTTCCTGCCCCTTCATCGGCACACTTCTTCTTCCTTTGGGAGGAGGAGGGGGCACAACCTTTTGCACCCAATCGATGCCACGCGGGCCGCCCCAGGTCCGCACAGAGGGGGCACCGCGCCGTAGCGCTACACTTGCTGGCCACGTGGCCCGACTCTCCGCACGTATAGCAGCGGTCGGACCTATCAGCTTCGCAGGTGCATCGCTGCCTAACATGGCCTCTTTCCAGGCAGCGATAGCACTGCAATGGCCGCGGTGGTAGCGCCTGTATTCTGGCCCAGGACTACCCGACCAGAACCCTACTAGAGAGGGATAACATTTTGAGTGCCGCTAGAGGGCATCTCGACCAGACAGTCCCCATCCTTTGCGGGGAGGTGCTTATCTCCCCCATTTCAATTTCTTCAGCGGAGCAACCCCCCGTAGCGGACAATGCGGCCGCCATCTCCGCCGGGGTGACCTTGTCGTCGAGACCGGTCACCCTAACCTCGCCCATTTTTATGGGGCGGGCAACCCTCACCTCGGTGCCACAGAACACCTGGCGGAGTCGGTCAGCCAACTTGGCAGCTTTCTCCGTCCTGTCCTCCCCAGGTAACTCGAGGACCAAGCCACCGGTCCGAGCTCTTCTGGGCATCAACGCCGTGATGCTCAGCTCCTCCAACTTGACCCGCTCCCGGGCCATGAGCATGGCCTCGGCGTATGAGACCTTAGCCTCGGCAGCTAAGTTGATGGTGACCGCCGCAGAACGAGGAGGGCGGGGGGCCTTCTGCCTGACGGTTTGGGCCCCTTGCACCTTAACTGCCGGTGCCGCCCCTCTCTTCTGCCCCATCTGGGCAACCAGCTTGGAGCTTTGGGAGGGAGGGGTCTTGGCCGCTGCCGCCTTCTTCTCTGCAGCTTTAGCGCGGCGGCCGACCACCGTCACCCAGGTCCCATCCGCCGTCCTCCGATGTTCTTCGACAATCCGGGCCATTCTAGCCTCCACAAATGATGCCGGTTGGTCGGGTGTTGAGGAGGGCCCCGGCAACGGCTCCGTGGCAGGCAGGGTCCTATTCCGCACCCGCCTCTCAGCTTCCTTCCTCGATGCAGTGGGGATGGTCGCAGCCGCATCTCCCCCCTAAACATGCTCCGCTCTCTTAGGCGAGGGCTGGACGTCTGCAATAGCGGCTTTGAACTCCGCCCGGAGCCCCGGCGGGCCCTTTTCCAGAAGAGCCGCAAATCCCCTCATCAGGTCGGGCTCGAGGCCACCAACCTTCCCCTCCTCTTTTCCGGGTGCAGCAGCTGGGATTGGGACTTGCACCACGGGACATTCAGGCGGTCAAGACGGTAAGTCGGAAGCTCGACTGCGTCCTTCCTCCTTTTCCTGCCAGCGTCTTTGCCAGACAACGGCGAGCCGGGCCTCGCCAACCTTTTGGATGGGCCGGGGCCTTCAGACGCCGGCACCTCTGTGGCAGCGACCCTGCACGTAATGTCTGCCAGGTTATTTTGCAGGATGTTGATTTGGGCTTCCTGGAGAGCCACTTGTTCCTCCCGCAGCTTCAGCTGTTCGCGAAGCTCCTTCACCTCTTTATCGGCCCTGGCAGGTGCAGCCCTGATTCCCGCTTCCGTGTGGATGGCCTTAACGTAGCGGGAGGCCATCCTCAGCTTGCGAACAAATGTCCCTTTCAGTCCCTTGGAGTCGCCCGCGACCTTGTCGATGTCGCGACAGAACTCCAAGGACTGCGCAATAAGGTCGCGCGTGGGGACTTGACTTCCTCCGCCATGTCCTCAGGGTCCGGGAGGGACCTGCTACCCCGACTCGGTTCTACAGGGTCCTCGTTAGGATCGAGCAACCTCCTCTCCTCCAGCAGGTCAAGTTCTCGGCGCTGAACATCCAGGACTCTCTGCTTAGCCGCCGCGAGCCACACGTACCGGCGCGTGGTCGGCGGGCGACCGCTCTTGCTCGTGCGCCGTGCCTCCAGAGATACTGCCGAGGAGAGTCACTCGTCCGAGTCCAAGTCCACCTCAGTCTCTCTGGATGCGGGGGCATCAGAGGCCGCCGGGGAAACCCGGCCCCTCCTCGTACCGGCCTCAGGGGAGGCCACTCCACATCCGCCCTAGTTAATCGGACGGATAGGCGGCGCGCATCCGTTACCCTGCTAGTGCTGGGCTGCGCCATATCCTCCGCGCCTGTTTCCCGTATCGCGTCCTGTTGAACAGCCGCAGTCGTCGTCGGTACGTCCCGTCCAGTGTTTGTTGTTGTTGTTGTTGGCGTTTTTAGTTTCAAGTCATCCATAGTGTTCCCACGAGTGCGTCGGTCTGTGGGTCCACCCGGGCAGAGCCGCCTTACCCGGGTAGGGCTAGTACACCCGGGGGGTCGCCAGATACCGCGGGGTTGGCCGCTAGAGACTGATGCACCCATCAGCCACCCCTGGCGCTGACTCCAGGGGCGCCCTCATTACCGCGTACCGCAGCTTGGGGCTAGAGATTTTTTATAGCGGCTGTCATCCTCGCGGGCCGGCCAATGAAGGCAAACCCCCGTTCCAGCGAAACGTGACCACTGGGTTACTGTGTAATTGCTTGGGCACTCCGGGTTCGCTACCCGCACCCGAACGCCACGCAGCCTGGCCCCTGGAGAACTGAACGACGCTGCAGCCACCATGTCGCCTCTCCGACCCAGGCCTTACCGGCAAGGGAGGCCCTGCCAGGATCCGTAGATCCCACCGGCATCGCCCCGGGTCATCTGCGAGGCTACTTCGACAGCAGAAAACGCCCCCGTTTCAGTCGCCTTGTACGACAGGCAGGCGTTACCGTGTCTGTATTCTATCCCCCAGTCACAGGGGAGTTTTTGATGGGTTTTCCATCCCTTGGTGTTTGGTCCGCGGGAGCTATTTTATTTCACTCCTACCCTCCATGCTCTCCGAAAAGTGCATGGCGAGCATTCCCCTATCCGCCACCTGGGGACGCGCCACGTCGGGGTATCACCTCCCCGCCCAGCCAGTACACTTGGCCAGGTCCGTGAGTTCCCCTGAAACATTCTTTTTTTTTCGGTTCAGTTGTAAGAGGAAATGCGTTTGCGCACGCGCGGGTTGGTTCCCCTTTTCGTCTATTCGGCTAGAGGGGACCCAGGCAGTGTGGGACTCATGTCCGCCCTGAAGGGGCAGCCTGGCGCCCGTGAGGTGAGGGCAAACCCAAAGAGGCAACGCTAGAAAGGGGCAACATGGCAACCCAACCCTTAAGTGTTGAGTTTAGCCCAAGAGTAGGCCTCAGCCCTGAAGGGGCGACCTAGACGGGCAGCCCAGAGTGGGCACTCCCGAGGCTGGACATACTACCCACTAAAACCTCTCCCCTAACGTGGGCCGCCGGCACCTTTTCACTCGTTAGAATTCATAAAGGAATACCAGCGTATAGCCACAACGACGCTTCGGCACTTCAACGCATTTCGCGTTATTGCGGCCGCCCGCAAAAACGCCATGCACTAGGCACATGGGGCATCTGCGGATCCACGCCGTTGCACCTCCGATCAAGCGGTAGGACATTTTCAACCTGTACGGTAAGGCACAGGATTTTTCTTCGGCCACGACCAGGAACCGAAGTAAGCCCATTCTGGGTGGTCGCGCCATGTGTTCACCTGTGTTAACAGGGCTTGCTCTTCACCACAGCCAGGGCCCGGGGCGAGTCCTTTCCCCGGTTGACAGTGCCACATCTTGGTAGGCTGCAATCCTCGATGACCTGTCCCATACCTACTTTACACACACACACACGCTCATGACAAGCATAGCGCTTCGAGTAGCGCTGCGAATGCCCCAAATACGCAACGATAAATAATGAATAAATAATGAGTAAAGAATAAATGAATAAATAAATGAATAAATGAACGAGTGAATGAATAAATAAATAATGAATAATGAATAGGATTTAATAAGCACATGAAGCCCATGAATAGAATAGAGGAGCCCATACATTCAATAACAGCTGTCATAATAAGCATGCTAAACATACTAAACATACTGAAACTGGTTAAATCAAATCACAAATACAACGGGAAATAAATATATATATGCATCTAATGCATCTAATGCAATAGAGCAGTTAATGAATAGTTAACAGTAAAAGAAACAGTAAGCAATATGAGAACGTGAGAAACTGTGGAGCAAACATAAGTAGTATTGCACGCAAGCAGGCAAGCGAGCATATGTGAACTGGACATTAGCAAATGACCAACAAAACCTCCAAAACCTAAAACGTCTAACATACATACATACAGCCGAGCAGCCAAATAGCAGCAGAGAAATATTTAACATTCAACACTAGCGCACAATATAATCACATAAAATTAAACTCAAGATAAACCATAAATTTGAGATGAAATAAACCAAGGATGTGAACCGTAAAGTAAAATAAAGTCGCCAGACAGATAGCAAATAGCAAGCCAGCCATGAGAGAAGAGAAGCAAACATAACATGACATAGAATGCTACTAATTATTATCAGAGGTAAAGGTAAATAAGGTACAGTATAAAATATAGAATATAGGGTATAACCAGAAAGTAAGCTGGGAAGAAAATAAATAGGTGAGCGTAATGTAATACTAATAATTGAAACCATTCATTGAAACTATTAAGTTACTTAAATTTACTTGCAGGAACATTTACGCGACCACAACCTCAACGTGGTTGGCAAGCGAACATGATCGAGTACAATCAATGATCAAATGAAGGCAATAAAAAACAATTAGAAATTATTGCGAGCAAATCATCAATAAAGATAAGTAGCAACATATACCTCATAATGAGAATAATAGGAAAAGACAGAACTGTTAACATCAGAAATTAACCATTGTTTGCGATTTGACGTGGTCTGCGAGTTCTGAGAAAATGAGACACGCTTTTGACGAGCACACTTATTTTAATGACACAGAAATATATACAAAAGTAATGGAATATATACAAGACGTATTTACAGTTATACGCGTGGGCCGATAGTTACGAACTAAATGCGTGGGCGAAGCGCGGACACTGTACTAAATGAACACAAATAGTTGCGTGGGCAAAGCGCGGTCGAAACTTGTTATATTAACTATAAGAACTGAAGCTTGATCTAAGCGTGGACACGTGTGTATACTCAGAGCGTTCGATCAAGAAGGACGAAATCGATGATGGCGCCGATCGTGCCGGTTCCGCGTGGAGAGGGGACCGCGTGGACAAAGGGGGCCCGTGAGGTGCTGCCGCTATCGGTAACGACGCACCAACGAATTATTTTCGCTGCCAACATCGTCACGCTGCGTGTACGTAGGGAATTTCGCCAACATTTCCCCCCGGCCATCAGCGACTGGTCGATGATGTGGTCTGCGTGTCCGCGTCGTCCTGAGAGGGCTGATGTAGAATGGCCAGCTTGGCGATGGGCCGTGTGAGCGTCGTGGTGGCCGTCTTGAGCTCGACGACTCTGGTCAATCCGTCCTTGCCTGGTAGGAGTTTGAGAACTCGAGCCATGGGCCATTTTCCTGGGGGCAAGCGTTCGTCAGTAATAAGAACAAGAGTGCCTACCTTGATCTCATTTGACGGGTGATGCCATTTCGAGACTGCTTGGAGTCGTTGAAGATATTGCGTGGACCAGAGCCTCCAAAATTGTTGGAGACGCTGCTGCAGAAATTGCCACCTTGACAATCGGTTGACTGAGACGTCGAGAAGCGTGGGCTCTGGCACTGCGTTGAGTGGCGATCCGATCAGGAAATGTCCTGGTGTAAGGGCTGAGAGGTCGTCTGGATCATCGCTGAGTGGTTCCAACGGTCTTGAATTGAGGATGGCTTTGATCTGCGTGAGCAATGTTATTGATTCCTCGAACGTCAGCAAAGCGTCTCCAATCGTTCTCTTCAGATGGAATTTGAGAGACTTTAACACCGCCTCCCATTTTCCACCCATGTGTGGAGCGGCAGGAGGGTTGAAGTGCTACTGCGTACCATCCTTGGCGAGTAAAGTTGCGAGGTCTTGATTTTCTCGTGTGCTGTCCTTGAACTGTTTCTGCAACTGCGCGTCTGCTCTATGGAAGTTGGTGCCGCAATCTGAGTAGAGAGAGGCTGCAGTTCCTCTCCTTGCTGCGAATCTGCGATAGGCTGCGATGAACGCGTCGGCTGAGTAGTCGGTGACAACTTCCAAATGAACAGCTGATGTTGCGAAGCAGACGAATACACAAATCCACCCTTTCTGCGTCTTGGCTCCTCTGCCTTTCCAAGTCTTCAGCGTGAGCGGTCCTGCGTAGTCCACCCCTGTGTGGGTGAACGGACGTGATGGAGTGACCCGACAAAGAGGTAGTTAGCCCATCAGTTGATGGGCACGGATCCCCCTCTGCCGAGCACACTTCACACACCTCAGGATATGCGTTTTCACTGGAGCTCGTCCACCGAGAATCCAGTAGCGTTGTCTGAGAAAAGCGAGGGTGGATTGCGTACCTCCATGCATGGTCTGACGATGTGCGTGGTCGATGAGCAGTGTAGAGAGTCGTGAATCACGAGGCAAAATAACAGGATGTTTGCCATCGTGCGAGAGTTCTGAATGTTGGAGGCGTCCGCCTACCCTGGCGATTCCCTGATGGTCGAGGTAAGCGGTGAGCCTCGTGAATGGATGAGTTGTTGGAAGCGTTGTTCCCTTGGCGAGTGCAGCGAGTTCGTCTTTGAAGAATGCGGACTGCGTGGCCTGAATCCAGTAGATTCTGGCCTTCTCCATATCAGCTGCTGAGATAAAATGCGTGGGCGAAGCGTCCGGTCGTTTGAACAGCTTGTCCACGAATTTGAGGCAAAGAGCGGTGACTCTGAGTAGTCTGTGAAAAGAAGAATATTTATAGATTAACTCCCATGAATATTCTTTTACTGCGTTTGCCGTGTGGAGTGCGACGACAGCACGAGCTTCAGGGGCGCCCAACTCGTCTGCGTCAACACTGGTCTGCTTGGGCCATGAGTTCTGCGGTTGCGTTATCCACGGTGGTCCCGTCCACCAAAGCGTGTGCTGTTGAAGCTGTTCTGTCATCATGCCCCTTGACGCGCAGTCAGCTGGATTCGAAGATCCTGGTACATGCCTCCAGTAAAAGTTCTGCGTGATCTCCTGGATCTGGATTACCCTGTTGCGAACGTAATCCTTCCATTTGGAGGGGTGCGTTTTGATCCAAGCAAGCGTGACTTCTGAATCCGTCCACAAAAATGTTTGAGAGACGGTCATGTTCAAAGTAGCGTGAACATGCCGTATCAGTTTAGAGAGTAGCAGCGCTGCTGTGAGCTCCAACCTCGGGATGGTCAGACGTTTGAGTGGTGTCACTCGCGTTTTCGAGCAGACGAGAGAAACTTGGGTACCCGTGGACGGTGCGTGTACGACGAGATAGACGACGGCTGCCATTGCGAGGACTGATGCATCAGCGAAGCCATGAAGTTCAACTGTAGACGTGGTCGTGGTGTTGAACCATCGAGGGATGGAAAGCTTGGCCAAGCTGGTTAAATCTTCCCTGATGCATAACCATCGTTGAGTGATGTGAAGCGGCAGAATGTCGTCCCAACTGAGTTCCTGTAACCAAAGCTCTTGAATAAGAATTTTAGCTCTGATAATTACAGGTGCAACAAAACCGAGTGGATCAAAGAGTTGAGCTACTTCGGAGAGAATGAGGCGTTTTGTAAATTGCGTGCGCTGCGTGGCTGATATGGTCGAAAAGTTGAGCGTGTCCTGATGTGGAATCCATTTAATTCCGAGAATTTTGGTTGCGCAGTCGTCGAATGAAATTGCTGCGTTAGTCTGTTCTGGTGCGAGGTCTTCTAGCAACGATTTGCTTGTGGAATGGCATTTTGCGAGTGGAAATCCACCCGCTTGACACAACTGCGTTAGCTGATTTGCAACGTCCGGTAGATGTTCTGCGGTGTCTGCGCCACCAAAAATGTCATCGACATACCTGCCATTTTTGATGGGTTCCACGGCAAGGGGATATTTCGACCCCTCGTCGTCAGCGAGTTGCAAGAGTGTTCGGACAGCCAAGTACGGTGCAGCTTTCGTTCCGTACGTGACCGTGGTCAGCTGGTACTGCGCTTCTTTCTGCGTGTCATCAAGCCAGAGTATCTGCTGCAAGCTCCAGTCATCTGGATGCACCTTAATTTGTCGGTACATCTTCGTGACGTCAGTTGCAAACAGATGTTTGTATCTTCGTATCCAAATGAGAAGATCTGCGATATTCAGCATCAGATTTGGACCAGTATGTAGAAGATCGTTCAGCGAGTATCCTGATGAAGTTGGACTGGAGCCATTGAAAACCACACGCAATGCGGTGGTCGTGCTGCCCAACTTCAGAACGCCATGATGCGGAAGAAAGTACTGAAACGGACTAGTTATTGAGTCGTTGTTCAGTCTTACCATATGACCAAGTTGCTCATACTCGAGCATGAACTTGGTGTACAGCTGATTGTACTGGGCGTCCTTACTGAATCGTCTGAGAGTCCGTTGAAGGCAACTGTGCGCGGTCTGATAAGAATTGCCAAGTGCTCGAGGATGAATTTTGAGCGGCAATCGCACAATATATCTTCCAGCGGAGTCTCTTGAATGCGTGGTCTTGAAATGATCTTCGCACTCTTGCTCGTCTGGCGTGAGCAAGGGTGCCGTGTCCTGCGGTGGCTCTTCCTGCGTCCAGAAGCGGCTGAGTAACTCACTCAATTGGCGATCAGTATTATTGACTGTCACTTGATGAGAAGTCCTGCGAATTGTCTGAGTGCCCTCTAGGGGCCCGATTATGAGCCAACCGAAGATCGAGAGTTGAGCGATCAACGGTGATGACGTGTTCCGAATAATATTTGGCTTGATGACTTGCCCGTATGCGTCGGCTCCGAGGATGATGTCCACCGGTCTGGATACGAGAAATTGAGGATCTGCGAGGTTCAATTTCTCCAAATGCGATGGCTGCGGTGGCTGAGATGGTGGTTCCGATGGCAAGCAAGTAGTTACCTTTTAAAGCACGTGTGCTTGAACGGTGACTGAGAGTGGTCTGTAGTTGGAATGGACGGTAATATTGACCACTCCATTGGTCTGCGAGGTCCTTGCTCCACCAACTCCGTGGACATCCAATGAGGAGCGTTTTCGTCTGAGTCTAAGCTGATTAACTAAAGACTCTGAAATAAGAGAAACTTCAGAGCCTGAATCGACCAGCATTCTTACTTGCTGCGTTGCGAGGTCAGTGTGCACTCTTGCGAGTGCTGTTGCTAGAAGTGTGGTCCGTGGTCTGCGTGGTCTGAGTGCGTGGGCTGCGCGGTTCTTTAATGCGTGGGCGTCGACGACTGCACCGACATCTCAATGCATTGACGATTGAGCTGAAGTAGCCTGCGTTGTCCTTGTCGTGGGCTGAGTCGATGTGGAGGACTGCGAGGTCTGAGGTCCGGGCACCAATACTCGGATGAGATTGCCACCATGAAGTATAGTGTGGTGCATCTCACCGCACAGCTTGCATCGCTGTGTAGTACGGCAGCTGCGAAGATTGTGGTGACCCAAGCAATTTACGCAGAGCTGTTGGGCCTTCACCACACTTAGACGCTCCTCCACATCCTTGTCCCGGAATAGAGGGCACGCTGAGAGGAAGTGATCCTTGGCGCAGAGCGCACAAGGATACAAATCGGACATGCGTGGGCGAGGCGTGGGCGCTACTCCGGCAGAAGCTCCGGATGTTGTTGGCGTGGGCTGGCTTGCGCTGGCTGCGTGGACGGTGGTTTTCTGCTGGACCAGCCGGATGTCACGGCTGGCGGGGCGCCCTGACGTGGTCGTCGTGGTCTGCGACGACTTCTGCTCAGCCATCCGCTCCACCTGTTCGAGGATGCCGGCTCGAGCCAACAGGAAGTCTGTCAGCTGAGACAGGGGAGGAAACGTCCGCTGCGCTGAGAGCGACTGTTCCCAATGCTCCCGGGTGTCCGTGTCCAGTAGGCGAACCAGAGCGGTCAGCAAATAGCAGTTATGCTCGTCTGCAAGGTCGAATGATTTCAACGCTTGCTGCATTTCCTCAATGATATTGACCATTTTGGTCAATGAAGCTGCCTTGCGCATCTTCATGGGCCGAAGGTTGTAAAGCCGGTCCATGTGAGATTGGACATTGAGGCGCGTGTTCGAGTAGCGGGCGTCCAACAGTTGCCACGCCTGGCTGAACGCTTCGCACGTGGCTGGTAGATGTGAAATCAGCTGCGAGGCGGCTCCAGTCACTGCTCCCTTCAGGTAATGCAACCGATCAATATCAGAGAGCTCTGACTGGTTGCCGATGACGGAGGTGAAGCCAGTCTTGAACTCCATCCACCTGCTGTAATCTCCCTCAAATTTAGGGAGAGGTATCTCAGGGAGACGAGACCGCATCTGCGAGGGCGCTGTTGTCGTGGACTGCGTGTTCTGAGCGTCCGTTTGCGAGGTCGGCGTGATCGGTTTCAGCCTTCGCTCCAGCTGGGCAAGAAGCTTCTTCCCCTTCAGCACTAGCTGTGCTGCCGTGGAGGCCATCTTCTTGCTGAAGTACTTGTGGCCCAGCTGTGAGACAGGCCACTGGCGACTGAGCATCGCATGCTCCTGCTGGAAGCTGACGTGGAGGTGCAGGAGCGTGTCACGAGTCAGTGTGACTTCTTCCTCAATCATTTCAAGAGGATCTGTAGCAGCCACCGTCTGCAAATCCGCGACAATGGCACGGATCGTATCCAGATGATCCTCCTGCACCCTGGCACGCATCTGGAGCTCAGAGAGTCGTGCGGGCGAGCGTGTGCGAATGGTCTGCGTGGACGGTAACGTTTCTTCAGGCAACGTTAACTGCAAGGGCGCGATCGGCGAGGGCGGACGTGCGACCGTTGCAGTTTGTTTTGCTGCTTCCGGCACTTGCAACAAAGAGGGCGCAGCCGGCGCCTCCTCTTCTGGCTTGTCGGAGCGTCCTGCGCCATCTTGGGACGCGGGCGACACATCACGCGATTTCGGCATTTTCCGATCACTGCGTAAACGTTCACTGCGTGGTCCGAACAAATGTCACTGCACTTAATCCAAAGAGCACTGCGTGGTCAAATGGGCTCGTCTGCCGCTCTGTACCGCACACTTCTTCCTAGAGTCACAAGGCTCAAAGATGAGCGCGGTCACTACGCGTAATGGCGTCACAATAACCGTTAAACGGCACTGCGTCACGCGAACCGGGCGTGTCTCATCCGGCTCGAAGGACCAAAATGTTTACGAGTTCACGAGGTCTGCGAGTTCTGAGAAAATGAGACACGCTTTTGACGAGCACACTTATTTTAATGACACAGAAATATATACAAAAGTAATGGAATATATACAAGACGTATTTACAGTTATACGCGTGGGCCGATAGTTACGAACTAAATGCGTGGGCGAAGCGCGGACACTGTACTAAATGAACACAAATAGTTGCGTGGGCAAAGCGCGGTCGAAACTTGTTATATTAACTATAAGAACTGAAGCTTGATCTAAGCGTGGACACGTGTGTATACTCAGAGCGTTCGATCAAGAAGGACGAAATCGATGATGGCGCCGATCGTGCCGGTTCCGCGTGGAGAGGGGACCGCGTGGACAAAGGGGGCCCGTGAGGTGCTGCCGCTATCGGTAACGACGCACCAACGAATTACTTTCGCTGCCAACTTCGTCACGCTGCGTGTACGTAGGGAATTTCGCCAACAACCATAGTATTAAATGTAAAATGTAACATAATCCTAGTCTATTTGCAGGAAGCGCTAACGTCAGCCAATGGAAGTGGGGGTAGAGTGTAATTAACGGATAACAGGAGAAGAGAATACCCATCTGATATAATATGGGGAGCACATGAGACCTAAATCGGCATAAACCATAAGGCAGATCAAACAATTCAAATAGTTATAAATTGAGTAGATTAGATTGTTACTGGATTATAATACCGCTCCGATAAGTATGGTATTAATATTAATACAGATACAGGTACGTCGATGCAATACAGCGCGTGGTGAAAACTAATCAATAATAAACCCCACATACAACCATATTACTACTAAATCATAATATAAAGGTACTAGAAAACTAAACTACACTACAATAGATCAAAATTACTATGAGCATATGTGTATATATAATATGTAACGAAAACACTCCAAATATAATCAATTTAATAAGTATACCGATGTAGATAACTAACTAAACACCTCATACCATAGTCAGTTTAAATGATGCAGTTCCATTAAACCCCATTTAATACCAATTAATAGAAAAGGCATATAGGTGCTAAACCAAGCCAGACACTTCTATAAGAAAGTCATATGAGATCCACGGTCAAGAAATTTTAAGAATTTAAGGAACCATAACGCATATATGTATGTATAGAAAACCATAAAGACATTGTATCATGCAGGACGGACTACTGCAGCGTATGCCTCCCTGAGCACCAGCCGTATTAACCAATACTGAACTAACTGTTTCCAAATAAGAATCAAAATCAGAATCAGAATTGTAATTAAGAAGGGGTAATTAATGTACAAAAGATTGCATGAAATACCGTAAGTATTCAATATACACAGATTCACAACTGTCACAGCTGCACTAGAATTGAATTAAACATAGTATGCAAAACATTATCCTGAGGGGGAGTACGAAGAGCTACAAAAGAGCAGTGAATAATATTATAGGAACATGGAACGTAAACCGTAACACTCAATTGAAGAAGAAGTCACTGAAACATGTCAAGTGACCAAGAATAAAAATAAGAAAAGAATAAAGATAGTGAATAGTGAACGGCGAACAATAAACCAATAAACCAATAAACCAATGACGTTACACGTCATTCATACCTAAATCGCTAAAGGATATATGATACATCTTATAGTCTACAATTAATTGACAATGCCTGGGAGCCGAAACAACCCCCGAAAGCTTTGAAACAATGCATGATACTACAAGAGGAACTAAGGAGCTAAGAACTAAGAAACAAGAAACCAGAATCAGAATCAAACCCACCCTTAAAATATGCAAAGGGATTATAAACGCAATGTACGCATATGATATAAACTCATTAATCCATCCAATCCAGATAGACTCTTCTAAATTCCATAATACAAGACCCATGAAACTAAGTCAAATAAATATAACTGCAAATATAATCGCATGTATAATCATCACAGATATAACCACAGCTATAATCACAGCAGGTAAAATAAAGCAGACACATATTAATAATCTGTATCAAGTAATTTAATTGAATGCAATTCGATATGCCATATGCCATTGATAATTACTCTGTACATTTACTTACTCAATTATAATAATATAATGGAATAGAAAGTTAGGAAGTTATATAATAATAATGCAAAGCAATACAATTTAATACAGAATACTGGTTAAGTATAGCCTAACATAGCTAACTAATATAGCTGAATAACTGGACACAATCCAAGGTCTAAAATAATAATATTATAATATAACATATAATATATTCAATGCCTAAAATGGTCACAGATTGAACGCAGGCTGAACGCAATTGGACGTAGATTGAACGTAGCTTGGATGTGTAACGACCCGGAATGAGTACGTCACTGCACCGACTAGTAGGGAGAGCGGTTCCCTTAGAAGGCGACTCGTATTCTGATTATTAGGGATTATAGGTTCGTGTGGTGTGCGGTTAAGGAGTGAAATCCAAACACTAATGTGCTAGAGACTAATTGAAATTGTTTATTCAAGAAAATTAAAAGGTAAGTGGATTTTAATTGAAATATAATATATAACAAAATTGCTAGTGTTACAATGAATGCGGCTAGAAGTAGGAATACAATAAAAATTATAATTAGTTCGCCCTAAATTGGGAATACAGTAAGAAATGTGTAATTAGTAGTTAATATTATATAAATAGAAATTAGTAATTAGTAGTTAGTGATGAATTATAATAATTAACGATAATAACGATAGCGCTAACGCGTATGCGGCGTGGTCTTCTGTAACAGTCAATACTCTGCTTAATTTTCTCTAATGATTATGGAAATTAAGTTCCAGAGGTTTGTGCAGAACTATTGGACTCAAGTTAACCCTTCCTACAGGTCGCAATCGGTTTCTGGGATAACCAGAGCTGTGTTATATGCAGGCCGTTTCAAGGAGCTTAGCTCCTCGCTAGCTCATTACACTTGAGTGTTGGCTTAGCTTAAACACCTGTTTAACACGTTGCGCACCGAGAATAGGAGGTCCACCAATCCGTAGTATATGCACGCCACCAGTGGAAGCGTAGGAATTGGCTATATTCGCACTCTGTCCTTAAGCTCTTTTCTACTGTCTAGAGTATTGTCTGTTCCTGACCGTGGTCTGAGAAGATCTGCCCCGAACCTGTGCGGAACGCCTCTATTTATACTCAGATGATGCTGAGTCGGCACTTTTTTTCCGTATAGAGTTCTTGGGGTAGCTGGGTTTTCCCCATCACGTGGTGGTCCAGCATCCCCGCTCTAGAATCATACCCCACTACGTGTTCACACGGGTTGCGCTGGCGCGTGCGCGGTCAGACGTCGATAATTTATCGATACCTGTTTTACCGTCTGACTTATCGACTAAACTTTTACCGACGAATTTAACAGACTCAGTTATCGACGAAAATGAACATGTTTATTACATAAAATTTTATACATTAAATATTAACAATAAAATTAAATAAAATACTTTGTATGGAATGTAATAATAAAAAAAAAAATGATAAAATAAAAATGTATTGTTTTCTCATGGGGTCGTTACAACTCCCCCGCGCGCTTGTCTCTTGTCCTCAAGAGACAAATATTTTTTCTTTTTATATTACATAGGGCGCAGCAACATTTCTCCTCGCTGTTTCTCGGAGAAGCTGACAGTATCCCAAAATACCTCATCACCTTGCCGTGTTCTCGTCTTGGGTCAGTTCTTTCTGATTTCCTGTAAATCTTCCAGTCGAATTCTGGAATGTCTATTAATATTAGTTCCCATCGAGGTGGTGGTGGTGGTGGTGATGGTGGTGGTGGTGGTGGTGATTGTTTTTCTTCTTCTTGTATTATAGTTTCTTCTTGCACTATTGTCTTTGAAATTTTATATAAAACAAATAATTAGTAAATAAAATAAATTGTTTGGAGTATAATTCTACCTCTTTAAACTGTTTCAAAGCTTTTCTTAGCTTTCGTAGTCGTTCTCGTCGACCAGCGCGCCGTACCATTATCGCTCTCTATGAATTGAATATAGTTGCGCGTGCGTAGCGTCGCTTCGTATATCTCTCTCTGTTGCTCTTTGTTTCTGTCTCTCTCTATCTTTTCTCATGCAACATGGCGGACTTGCGAGTCTGCGCATTAATATTTCGAACGAAATAAAAATGTTTCGAACGAATTGAAAATGTTTTTGTAGGATTTGAAATAAATTTACTCGTCTATGGAACAAAAATGGTTATATATTTAAAAAAAAAAGAAATCTTATATTACAATAGGTTTTTAAATTTATTCGTAAATTTTATCCAGACAGAATATTTCTGGTTCATGTGCAGGTAACATGTACCCTTCGTTGTACGTTTCTATTAGTTCGTTATCCATATTTGTAACTGCATTACGACAATCGGTGCAGGCTATTGCTGGTCGTAAGCTGGCAATGGTTTGTCTACATGAAACACATGTAGTCTGTCTTACGCTCTCTTCTACTTTAATAAAATGATGGACTCCTATGTGGAACCAATGCTTCGCTGCTTGTTCTACTGTTCTTAACGCACATTCGGTGCATAAGCGTCCCATTCTTGGATTAAATATATATTCAAATGCAATTGTGTTATCTCTCACACACAATGCATTTGCGACATTTGGAATTTGTTGTGTCATTTTCCTGTAACGGAAGTTATTTATTATAAGATACTGAAAATCTTAAATTGTATCATCTATGCTTACTCTTTTCTCTTTTTGAACAATCTTTCTTCTTTTCTTTCTTTCTTTCCTTTTCTCTTTCTACTATTTTGTTCAGATAGCGTCACTCTTACGTGCTTTCTTTTAATGTACTTTGCACAATATGGCGGCAGGTTTAAAATTTTGTATGTGCGCATGCGCATCTTCCGAAAATCATATAGATTGCCATATCGATTTTATTTTTGATCTATGTTGTAGATTGGCCGGTAGGCCCTCTTTAGTCTATCTTTGTGAACTATCCTATTCTTTTTGGGACCTATTTGTAATTCTATGTTATTCTTTTCTATGTTTCTTAAAATTTTGTACGGTCCTGTATATTCTTTTTGTAGTTTACTTTTTCTTGGTGGGTTTAATAACATAACTTCTTCTCCTGTTTTATAATTAATTGGTCGTATTTTTCTATCGTAGTAGTATTTCTGTCTGTATTTTGATTGTTCTAGATTTGTTTTTGCTGTTTGCCTAATTTTGTGTAAATTTTGTAATAGCTTATCTACATAATCTGGGTATGTATCTAATCTGTCAGTAGGTGTAAATTTTGAAGGTAGTCTGGCTTTTCTTCCATATATTAGTTCATGAGGTGTGAATTTTGTTCCCTCATGAACGCTTGTGTTGTAAGAAAACGTTGCTTGTTGTAGCCATTCGTCCCAGTGTTCTTGTTTAGATATATAGTGTTTCAAGTATTCAATTAGAACGTGATGGCTTCTTTCCAGGGACCCGTTTGACTGAGGATGGAAGGATGATGTACGGTACGTCTGGATGTGGAAGATTTTAGCTAATTTTTTAATAAGCGAGGATGTGAAGCATGTTCCCTGGTCGGTGAGGATAGCTTTAGGACTGCCGAACTGGCATATAAATGAATTGGTGAATGCTCTTGCGACGTCCTCTGATGTAGCTGACACAAGTGGGATTGCGACGGAGTATTTGGTCAAATTATCTTGTATAGTGAGGATGTAACTGTATCCTTTTTGCGTCATAGGTAAGGGTCCAAGAATATCTAGGGACACCTTATCGAATGCGTCTGAAGGAGTATCTGTGATGACCATGGGTTCCTTATTTTTCATCCTTACTAACTTAGTTCGTTGGCAGCTAATGCATGATCTAATATAATCGGTAATTTCCTTTTTCATGTTTTTCCAATAGTACTTGTTCCTGATTCTGAGGTAAGTTTTTCTTATTCCTTTATGTCCAGCTACTGTGCTTTCATGACTTTCTTTAATTATGTTTCTTATTTCGTCTTTAGGTGGAGTTTGGATTGTACCTTTGCAGATGATGATATTGATGTTTGAGTCTGCAAAGATTATTTGAAGAATTGCCTTTAACCCTTGCTTGTCTGGCATGCTGCATTCCTGGATTCCTTTCTGAATTAAAATGTGACGAAGAGTTTTAATTTTCTGTGGTAATGTCTCTTTATAATCTACTAATACTCCAAAAATTAATTTATTTTTAATTTTATATTCTGTGACTACTGTCTTGTGGTTTAGAAATTTTAATCTTTTCATTTTCTATTAACTGTTTTGACTGGGTATCATCTGGTTGTCCTTCTTTATTGAAAAATATTATTACTGTGCCTTTTTCATCCATAGCTGGTCTTCGGTTTCTTCTATTTTGAACATGACTGGTTTATTACTAACTATTTTGGGTTTAATTTGTTTAATTGCAGATGGTTGTTTAGTCTTTTCTTTTTTAATTTTAATAGGTGTAATAGGAGCTGATAAAGTGTCACTCGAGGTTTCTTTTTCTATCTTTCTTTTTATTATAGGAGATCTTTCTCTTGTGCTTGAAGAGGAATCGATTCTAGGTGGTTCTCTGAAGATATGTTTAGGTAATATCGTTTCTTCATTGTATTCTTCTATCTCATCTCCAATTATTATTTGTTCTCTTTCTACAGGTCGTTTCTGCGGGATAATGTATTTCTTTTCTTCTGGTGGTTGATGTACATCAACTGTAATTTGCTGTTCATTAGGTTTTCTTTTCTTCTTGATTTCTTCAGAGGAATAAATCTTTGGATTTAGATTCGTTCTCTTTTTGGGTCTTGGTGGCTCTTCAGATGCATCAGTTTCGTAATATTGAGATTCGTCAGAGCTTGTGCAATCTTCTTTCGTTCTTTTTCTTGATGTATTATCTGTTTGAGATGGGCTTCTCTCTCGTATTTTATCTATCCGGTGTCTTTTTCTTATTTCGACATCTGTGGAGTCATCACGTGGTCGTATTAAACGTTTGTGGCTGATTTTTCTCTTTTTAATATCTCGTGAACTTGATGAGGTTGTTGGCCTTGGTCTTCTCGGATACTGATGCCATTCTTTCTTTTTTTTATGTTGTTCAGACTCTAGTTGTAGTTGCTGGTCTCGGTCTGGTTGGATATTGATGTACTTCCTTTTTTCTTTTATATTCTCTAGATTCTGATGTCGTTGTTTGCCTAGGGCGAGTGGGATATTGGTGCCACTCTTTTTTCTTTTTGTGTTCCTTTGTTTCTGATGTAGTGGTAGTTTGTCTTGGGCGAGTGGGGTACTGGTGCCATTCTTTTTTCTTTTTGTGTTTTCCAGATTCTGAGGTGGTCGTCGTTTGTCTGGGGCGAGTGGGATATTGATGCCACTCTTTCCTTTTCTTACGCTTCTTCTTTGACCCAGACGTGGATGAATGTAACCTTTTCGCATGTATTTGTAGAGCGTTTATATCTTCGACAGGATTTCTGGATAGAGCATCGGCGTTCATGTTTTGTCTCCCTGGTTTGTATTTAATTTCGTAATCATATTCGCTTAATCTTAATTTCCATCTCATGAGTCTTGATGTAGGGTCTGAGAGACTGTTTAGCCATACTAAAGGTTTGTGATCAGTGATTAGATAGAATTTTCTACCGAAAATATATGGTCTGAAATGATTTATTGCGAATATCACAGCAAGTAGTTCTCTTTCTGTTGCGGAATATTGTGTTTCCGGTTTATTCATTACTCTTGATGCATATGCTACTGGCTGATCTTTTCCTATCTCTCCTTGACTTAGGACTGCTCCCACTGCTGTTCCGGATGCATCAGTGGTTATATTGAACGGTCTCTCAAAGTCAGGATATTGTAAGATCGGTTCTTCGCATAGCACGTTTCTTAGGAACTCGAAAGCTTGCTGTTGTTGGCTGGACCACTCAAATTTTTGCTCCTTTTTTGTCAAATCGGATAATGGTTTAGCTATTTTAGAGAAGTTTTTAATGAAACGTCTATAATATCCGCACAATCCTAGGAACTGTCTGATATTTTTGACAGTCTTCGGAACGGGGAATTTTTGGACCGCTTCAACCTTTGCTGGGTCAGGTTTTACACCGTCTTCTGTAATTATATGACCCAGGTATGCCACTTCTTTCTTCAGAAATTGGCACTTGTCGGGTTGCAAGCATAAGTTTGCTTCTCTAAGCTTCGTCATCATCCTGTTGACTTTTATTTCGTGTTCCCTTAATGAGCTTGCATAAATTACGATATCATCGATGAACACGAATAATTCCAGTCCTTGTAGTCCGTCTAAAACATTGTTCATCAGGCGCTGGAACGTGGCTGCAGCATTTTTTTAAACCAAAAGGCATTCTATTGAACTCGAAATGCCCGAATGGTGTTGAGAATGCCGTCTTGTGCTTGTCTTCTGGATGCATTGGTGTTTGGTGAAAACTAGATTTTAAATCAAACACGGAGAAGTATTTTGCGCTTCCCACTTGATCCAGGATATCCGTGATATTTGGTAGTGGATATGCATCGCTGATTGTTTTTTCGTTTAATTTTCGGAAATCAATCACTAATCTCCAGCATTTATTTCCTTGTGAATCTTGTTTTTTTGGTACTATCCACAAGGGAGAGTTAAATGGTGATGATGAATGTTTAATGATTCCTTTTTCTAGGAGATCATTAACTTGGTGATTGATTTCATCTTTTAATGCGTGAGGATACCTGTATTGTTTTACGTTTACAGGCATCTCATCCGTCGTGATGATCTTGTGGTAGATTTTATTTGTTGCTGGGAGTCTGTCTCCGTCAATATAAAATCTGTCGGCGTGCTCTCGTACTATATCTTCTACGTTGGCAAGTTCTTCTTGATTTAAGTGATCTGTTTGTAATTTTTCTAGGATTTGCTGGGCTCGTTTAGGTTGTTGGTGAGCTGTTTCTTCATCCTGTGGTGCCTCTTCGTATTGTTGCAATTCAACTGTTGGCATTTCGATTTCAATGTCCTCTGCTCCAACGTTGATCGCATACAGAAATGCTATACCATCTCGATTAGTAACTACAGCGTTTCCCATATATAGTTGTGGGTGAAGCTGTAATTTTGGGACAAAACCAGTTTTAATTTCAGTGTTTGATACTCTTATAGGTATCATGGTTTTTGTCCTGGATGGTATTATTACTGCTGGTTGTTTGAATGGTATTATATTGTTATTTATGATTAGTATAGACTTGGCGTAATTGATGCTGGCTCCACTGCTTTTAAAGTATTCTGTGCCCAAAATTCCATCTTGTTCGATTGGCAGTTCCTCAATGATGTGGAATATAGATTCTGTTTCTAGTATCTTTACTTTGATGTATCCTGTTGTATAAATAGAGCTTTTAGTGATTCCATTCAATTGAAAAATTACATCTGTATTTATAATTACTTTATTTGAAATTGCTTGTTTTTTTATTATATTAATATCTGATCCTGTGTCGACCATGAATAAAGCCTTTTGACTCTTAAAATCATTGCTTAATAGTTCAACACTGGGAGACTTACATATTTCTCCTAAGTTTAGGTACAAGTTGGCTTTCTTACGTACCTGTTGCACTTGAGGAGTCTGTTGGAGTCTCTGGCTCTTGATACGTTCTTGATATGCCTTTTTCCGGCATTCCTGAATTGTATGGCCGATATTTTGGCAGAATTCACAAATTGGAGGTCTGGTTCGTGTCCAATTTTGACCTTGCCTTTGCGTAGGCTGGTTTTTATACGCTTGGGTTGGCTGCGCAAAGTCCTGAGGGACCCCTGGTCTTGCTGGCTGGTCCTTAAACCAACAAGTCTCTACGGTGTGCCCGGACCTTTGGCAATGTTGGCAGTGTTTTACTGTCCAGCGGGCTCTCGACATCGATTGTCCTTGGAATTGCTGATTGTAGCATATACCAGTATTATGCCCATATCCTAGACAATTTTCGTATTGATTGGTCATAGTGAATCCCTGTGATAATTTAGCCTTTGTCTGGCTTTCTAAATTTTCTGCCTCGGCTACAATTGCTGCACTGATTGCTTCATCAAGACTGTTGAAATTCTGATTTTTCATTCGGTTATATATCTCTTGTTTTAAACCGGTGAGGAAAGCCTTTATCGTATTGGTTTCTGAGGATCGGTTGTATCCTTCTATATTATCTGGAAATTCGATTTCGTTGCAGCTTTTAATTTGTAATAGGAGTCCTGAGACGCGGCTGCCGTAATCCACGACTGCTTCAGTTGGTCCTTGTGCGATCCTTGCCATGTCACCGCATAGCTGCATCGAAGTGAAGAGCGGTGCGAACCGTGATTTTACTACGGCAATTAGTTCCTCAATAGTGTCGTAGTCTCCGTTCAGTACCACTCTTGCTGCTTGTCCGTAGAATTTGTTTTTGATTAATTGTACCAACCCGTACTCAGCATTAGGAGAGACTATATTCTTCGCTTTGAAACAGCTCTTTGCAAACTGGTAGACTGGTATGTTGCGGCCGTTGAATGCTGGTACGATGTCTGCTGCATCGCGAATACTGATCGGTCGGCTTCCTTCAGTCGATCCGTTAGCTGATCCGCTGGCTGATGCGCTGGCTGGTTGATCGGCTATCCCGTTAGGCATCTTGATGTTTGTTTATTTATTAACTTAATACGTATTTTGTATCCCTTTTTTTTTCCTTGTTGCGTTATCTTCTTATTCTTTTCTCGTCTTAAATTCTTCTTTCTTCGTATTCTTCTTTTCTTCTGTATTTTCTATCTATTCTTTTATTTTATTTTTTATTTTATTTTTTTTATTTGTATTTGTCTTCTAGGCTAACCATTAATGTCCGCAGAGATACGATTTCTCCTTACCACTCGAACAATCCCACCGCTGTCACCAAATTTTTTTAATCTATCTACGTGTAACGACCCGGAATGAGTACGTCACTGCACCGACTAGTAGGGAGAGCGGTTCCCTTAGAAGGCGACTCGTATTCTGATTATTAGGGATTATAGGTTCGTGTGGTGTGCGGTTAAGGAGTGAAATCCAAACACTAGTGTGCTAGAGACTAATTGAAATTGTTTATTCAAGAAAATTAAAAGGTAAGTGGATTTTAATTGAAATATAATATATAACAAAATTGCTAGTGTTACAATGAATGCGGCTAGAAGTAGGAATACAATAAAAATTATAATTAGTTCGCCCTAAATTGGGAATACAGTAAGAAATGTGTAATTAGTAGTTAATATTATATAAATAGAAATTAGTAATTAGTAGCTAGTGATGAATTATAATAATTAACGATAATAACGATAGCGCTAACGCGTATGCGGCGTGGTCTTCTGTAACAGTCAATACTCTGCTTAATTTTCTCTAATGATTATGGAAATTAAGTTCCAGAGGTTTGTGCAGAACTATTGGACTCAAGTTAACCCTTCCTACAGGTCGCAATCGGTTTCTGGGATAACCAGAGCTGTGTTATATGCAGGCCGTTTCAAGGAGCTTAGCTCCTCGCTAGCTCATTACACTTGAGTGTTGGCTTAGCTTAAACACCTGTGCAACACGTTGCGTACCATGGATAGGAGGTCCACCTGACCCGTAGTGCTGACGCCACCAGTGGAAGAGTAGAAATTAGCTATAGCTCGCGCTCTATCGCTGCCTAAACAGTTCAGCGCAAGCTCTTCTCTACTGATCAGAGTGTTGTCTGTTCAGACCGTGGTCATGAGAAGATCTGCCCCGAACCTGTGCGGAACGCCTCTATTTATACTCAGATGATGCTGAGTCGGCATTTTTTTTCCGTATAGAGTTCTTGGGGTAGCTGGGTTTTCCCCATCACGTGGTGGTCCAGCATCCCCGCTCTAGAATCATACCCCACTATGTGTTCACACGGGGTTGCGCTGGCGCGTGCGCGGTCAGACGTCGATAATTTATCGATACCTGTTTTACCGTCTGACTTATCGACTAAACTTTTACCGACGAATTTAACAGACTCAGTTATCGACGAAAATGAACATGTTTATTACATAAAATTTTATACATTAAATATTAACAATAAAGTTAAATAAAATACTTTGTATGGAATGTAATAATAAAAAAAAAAATGATAAAATAAAAATGTATTGTTTTCTCATGGGGTCGTTACAGATGTAATAACATTAATAACATAAATAAAATAATACAATATGATCATGGTATAATACAATACAATAACAATACTATAATACAATATTGTCACATAATACAATATAACATAATATAATATAACATAATACAGCATATAATATATAATATATAATAGTAAGTAATATAAATGCACCGAATGCATAAATTGCACAAAACGGAGCTTATGATACCACATTAACAAATACACTGCAATTACAATACAATACTTGCTAGCGTAGCACATTAGTACGCGCACTGTCACAGCAATCACATCCGCACGAATAAATACAAAATTTAAATTAGAAAATTCAAAATTCAATAATTTTAATAAATTCAATTCAATTAATTAATTAATTCAGTTCAATTGACACTTATCACTTAACACTTCGTATTACATCACATCATAGATGACCGATGACCATGTCAACGTCAACTGAGATAGGAAACCTGGCGAAGTAAAATAAAGAGCGCGACCATAAACCATAAAGAACATAGATACTTAGTGTTCGAATTCCCTAGTCCATACCATAATGATTATCGACCATCAAATTGACCACCAAATCATCAAATTAATCAACTAATTATACAGAGTATATAAACGTTCAAAAGCGAAAAGCGGAAATAAAAGCGAAAATACTTCAACAACTTTCAATAAATCACCACGATGAAAACCAGAAGTAAGGTACCTACGAAAGATAACGATAGCATAACGCATCGTAATAAGTAAAGCATGCAATACTGCTCGAAGATAAGCCGTAAAGCTATCCCTAGTCGGTAACCAACCGCAGCACCAGAGATATTACCAACCGCAAATATTCCATCCACCACATAATACCCGGCCGCTCGCTCCGTAACGGTTCCGTAACGGTTATCCACAGACCAATTATCTGCCACGCATCAATTACCTACCGCGCGCCAGTTACCCGGTACACACAGTTATCGACTGCCAAACCATCCATCGTGCATCCGCGCAATCCTAGGAATCCATACTTACCATCAAACTTATCATCAAAGATAAGTCTGATATACAGTACTTTCACGAAGGTATAAAGCACACGAACATCAAATCAAGCTTCCAGACAGATCAAGATGGAGGATAAATCAGTTAGTAAAATCAATACTACGGTTATTTATTATATATAAATATGAATCATTATTATTATTATTATTATTGGTAAGGTTGAGGCTAGCCGGGCACTCAGTCCTTGGGGACCATTGTACCCGGGCCGCTAGGCAGCCTCTTTACTGGCTGTGCCTTGGCAGCTGGGCTTCTGTAGCGAAGTTTAGAAGCGCCGGCACCAGGCCAGCCGAGATGCTTAATGATGAGGGTTCCAGGGTCCCCAGGATTGCTCCTCTTCGGGCCCTTAGTTCCCTGCATCTTAGAAGTACGTGGAGAGGGGTTTCGTCCTCTTCCTCACACCTCGGACATATTGTCACCTCTGTGAGTCTCATGCGCGCGAGGTGTTTCCTCGTGTACCAGTGTCCTGTCACTAGGCCCACGAGCATGCGCAGTTGCGCCCTGTCCAGTTGACTTAAGGTGTCGCCCAGCTTCTTTGACGGCCCCTCAAATAGGGCCCTCGTGTGTCTCATGCCATTTGCGTTGTGCCAGAGCCTGGTGAATTCCTGGTTTAACCAGTCCTTAGCCAGGCCCCTCAACGCATAGGTTGAGACACCAATGGGGTACTCATGGCATGGCTGGGTGCTTATCGCCCCCCGTCGTGCCAGTTCGTTAGCCCTCTCGTTTCCTGGGATTCCAGTGTGACCTGGTACCCATAGCAGCTTAACTCTGTTGTTTAGAGATAGCTGTCCCAGAGTCAGTGCACAGTCCCTGACTAGCTTCGACCCTATTTCCACTTTGTGGAGGGCTTTCAGCGCGGCCAAGCTGTCACTGCAGATATATATGTGTTTGCCTGAGTGGGCCCTTTCCAAATTATATTTGGCGCAGGCCCATATGGCAAACACTTCTGCTTGGAAGGCCGTGACGTGGTGGCCCAACTTGTGGGTCATTTCGACCCTCGGGCTCTCCCCCGCAATCCCAGCTCCGGTGCCGATACCGGTCTTAGAGCCGTCTGTGAACCAGACCAACCCCCCCGGAGTCAGAATGTTGTTTGGGTCCTTCAGCCATTTCTCCCTGTCTGGGAGGATTAGATCATATTCTCGTCTGAAGAGGTATTCCGTCTTGCAGCGGTCTCCACCGTGGGTCAGAATTATCTCTGATCCCGAATCCTTGAGGATTTCGGTGTGACCGCCGCCCATCGGGGACCATTCTTCAGCTTGGTAGAGGCGGATGGCCGCTCTCCAAGCCGTTGCCATCACTGTTAGGTGGGGTGGCTTGATATCGAGCAGCGCACCCATTGCCAAGGTGGGCGTGGTGGGGAGTGCACCTGTTATCCCCAGCAGCGCTATTCTGTATATTCTTTCTATAGCCCTTTTGTGTGCTCCCCTGTTCATGGAGGTCCACCACACAATCGAGGCGTATGTTATGATAGGTTCAAGGATGGCCTGGTATATCCACCTGACCACCCTTGGTTTGAGTCCCCAAGTAGGGCCAAACATTCTGCGGCAGGCCCAGTAGGTGCTGATTGCTTTCTGGGTCTGCCTGTTCACATGGTTCTTCCAGTTGAGTTTTTTGTCTAGTATTACACCTAGATATTTGACCTCATCTGTGAGTTGTAGTTGCGTCCCAAAAAGGTGAGGAGCCTTAAAATAAAAGCGTCTTCTCCTTGTAAATAGGACCAGCTCTGTTTTACTCGGGTTAACCGAGAGCGAATGTGATTGACACCAGGATTCTACGAGTATGATAGCCTTCTGTAATCTCCTCGCTAGATCCAACGGGTGTCTGCCTCTGACCGTGATAGAAAGGTCGTCGGCGTAGCCCTGAACCTCAAAGCCTTCCGTGGCAAGTGTACGTATGAGTTCGTCAACCACGAGGGTCCACAGCAGGGGGGACAGGACTCCTCCCTGCGGGCAGCCCCTCGCGACGTCGGCCCTCACCGTCTCCTCTCCCAGGCTTGTTATGGCTGTTCTGTTCGTCAGCATGTTGTGGATCCATCTTACGACGGAGTCCTTGATATTATACCTCTTCGCGGCTTCCTTAATGGCATCATGGGGTGTGTTATCAAACGCCCCTTCGATGTCGAGGAAGATGCAGAGGGCAGATTCACCGTTCGACAGTGCGCCTTCAATAAAACCTACTAGTTTATGGAGTGCCGTCTCGGTGGATTTGCCGTTTTGATAGGCGTGTTGAGAGGGGTGTAGCGGTTTGTTGGCCAAAACCTCGTCTCTGATGTACCTATCAACCAGCCTCTCCAGCGTTTTGAGCATGAAAGAGGTGAGGCTGATGGGTCTGTATGACTTAGCAAGGTCGTAATTGTCCCTCCCTGGTTTGGGGATGAACACTACCTTGGAGTGTCTCCAGGCTTTAGGTACATATCCCTTTGCTAGGCAGGATTTGAAGATCTGGCCCAGGCGCCTGTACAGGTCCTCACCGCCCTCCTGAAGGAGTGCCGGGAAGATCCCGTCAGTGCCCGGGCTCTTGAATCTTTTGAAGGAGCCGATGGCCCACTTCACCCTGTCTGTGTTTATCACCTTCTCCGCTGTTTCCCAGTCCGCTGGAGCGGGGTCGGTGCGCGCCGTATCGCTACGACGTCGCTCCCGGCCCTCCGCTATTGAGCCTGGGAAATGTGTCTGGATGAGGTGTTCTAATGTTTCCTTGTGGTTGTTCGTCAGACTTCCATCTGGGAGTCTAAGACGATCCAACCCCGGTGAGGGGCCTGTTGAGAAGACCTTCCTTAACCTGGCAATTACTGGTAGAGCTTCGGTTTCTTTGCAGAAGGTCTTCCAGGCTGACCTCTTGCTGGTTCTTATTAGCTTTTTGTAAGCTTGCTGGGCCCTTTTATAGCTGTCCCAGGTTGGCTTCGTATTTGCCTTCATGGCTTTGTTCAGTAGCATGCGGGTGTCCTTTCTGGCTCGGTCCAGTTTCTTGTTCCACCAGGGGACCCTTTTGCTACTGCTTCCGATATTGACAGGGCAGGCATCCTCGTAGGCTTGAGTAACGGCTGAGCTTAAGTGCTTCACCGCTTGCTCAATTTCGCCCACGGTCCTGGGACGCTGACAGTGCCCCTTAAGCCTCCCTTCCAGGCCCTCTCTGTAGAGTGCCCAGTTGGTGGCATTTGGGTTCCTGTATGCTTCTCCAGTACCGCCTTCCCTGTCACCCGTTAAGTTGAAAGTGATTAGGCGGTGGTCCGAGAGAGTGCTTTCATCTCGAACTTGCCAGTGTTTGACAACCTGTGCCACCTTTATGGAGCCCAGGGTCAGGTCGATTACCTCCTGTCTACGGGAGGTGACGAAAGTGGGGGCGGAGCCTTTGTTAAGGATCTCCAAACCCGTGGTGGCGAGGTACTCTAGCAGTGCTGTGCCTCTGCCATTGGTATTGGTGCTGCCCCATACGGTGTGGTGCGAGTTAGCATCGCATCCGATCACCAGGTGCAGACCCTTGTTTGCACAGTGGTCTATCAGGGCTCTGAGTTCCCTCGTAGGTGGTGGGTCCTCTGAGTCGTACGGGAGGTACGCCGAGCAGATCACTAGCTCATACGTATTCCCGCCAAGGTTAAGTTTGACCTTAACCGCTGAAAGATCGGCTGTGCAGAATTCATTTAGTTTCAGGGCCGTTATCTCCTTCTTGACGAAGATGCAGGCCCTGGGCCTTGTAGATGTGGCATCGTAGTAGAGTGAGCCGCATCTCATATCGAGCCCTCCTACGCGTTCCTTGGAAATCCAAGGTTCTTGTATGAGGGCTATATCTGTCTGCCTTGTCGCAAGGCGGTGATGGAGGATATCCGTTGCCGCCTTGCAATGTTGCAGATTAATCTGCGAGAACCTGGTACCGTCTGACACCCTGTTGGTGTCAGCACTGGTCCGGTCTCGCTTAGTGTTCGCGGCTGTCTTGTGTTCCCCAGAGGGGCCCATAAGACTTACCTTTGAGGGGGGCCCCTTCCGGAGCCTCTCCCTCTCTTATCTCTAGTACTGGTCTTCAGGGAGTGAGGAAGGGTGCGTTGGACGCCCCTTTGCACTCCCATCAGACCAGTCCTTTTGGTGGCTTCTGCCAGGGTTGGCCTTCCCCTCACCGTCCCCGTCCTGGGTATATATCTGCCCGGCGGGGCGGTTGGGCCGATTTGACTCGTCCTCTGCGAGGGTCCGGCTATTTTGTCTGCATTATCCACCTCGAGTGGTGGATCGGTTGCGGTGGGGGTAGGAGGGGCACCCTGGGGTGTCTCCTGTGACTCCACAGGTTCCCCTTCCTCTCCTCCCATCTCCTGGTCTGATCTGCCCTCGGTGACCGGGGCTGTTGCCGCCGGATCCGTTCCGGGGCCTGCATTCAATTGTTTCGGGTCCTCCGTGGTCCCCGCAGGTCCTTCTCTGAAAAGTGCCCTGCGCATTCCTACGTGGACCTCGAAACCCTGCCTTTTTATGAGGCTATGTGAGGCCGGGTCGATTCCCAGGACCAGGGTGACCGAGTTCGGCCCCTCTCTCCTGCTCCAGACCCTCCAGAGCCCGGTGCGGAGGCCTGGGTTTTGACCCTCAATGAGCCTCATTATAGCCTCCGTTTTTGTCGGAGGGCCGGGGATGACTGTCAGCATCCTTCTCAATTTTGGTAGCCGCTGACTGTCAATGACCTGGAGGTTTGCTCCCTCCCAGGGCTTGACTGCGGCGATGGTGGACTTTAGCCACTCTGTTGAGCCTGCATCCGCGCAGGTGACCAGCAGGATGCCCCCGCCGAACCGGCATTCATCGAAACGCGGCATGGTATTCCCTTTGGGGGTTCCACACAGCGCCTCCACAATCGCCCGCTCGACGTTGGAGCCCTGCTCTTCCGTGAGTGTCGCCTCTGGGTAGTTGGCCGGCACTATGGCCAGCCTCCTTTCCGTCGTCAACGCCTCCTTGTAGCTGACCGGCGACGGGAATACCTTCTGTCGCCGCTTCGCTAGAGGTTGGGTGTTCGGGGATATGGACGGCCGGGACCTCTTAAGCCCCTTACCATCCACTCCCCTTTGGCCTACCTTCGACGTTCCCGCAGTAGGTTGCCCGATTACCGAGCCTCCCTTCGCGGTCGCCGTCGTTGGGGCCTTCCGCGCCTCATTTCTTTTGTCCGTGGGGACAGTCCCGCCAGAGTTCCTTTCGAGAGCTATACGCTCTCTTCGGGCCCTCTTCCTGGCTGCCCCACAGCGTTTCATCTTCCTCCATACTTCCGGGTCCAGATAACGGATTTCTCCCTGCATGTCCCCGGTCGCTTCGGAGGAGAGCTCTTCGTTGAGCGTGAGTGAGTCCAGGGCAGGTAGGGCTATGCCTTCGCCCGCCGCTGGCGCACTCATTTTCTGGTCGCTCGCTAGCGGTGCCGCGGGGGTGGTTCCCAAGATTGAGCCCCTTAACCCTTCCGTTGCACCGTTGTCGGGCGCGTGTTCGTTGGAGTCCGTCTGCGTTACCGTATCGTCTCCGTCTGTTTGTTTCTGTGTATTTTTGTTTTTTTTGTTTAAGTCTTTATTGTCCATTTAAGTCCCACGAGTAGTCGGGAAATAAAGGTCCACCCCTGCAGAGCCCGCTTACAGGGGTAAGGCAAGATGCAATGGGGGGCGCCTGGTACCCCAAGGGCATCGTTCGAGACACCATTACCCCGGTGCCATCCAGCTCTCGGCACGATAGCTTACACCTTAGCTTGGGGAGCTGGTCCGCGACGGGGCTTTAGTTCTCCACCGAGGGTTTTTAGGCCCTCAGGGGTCCCTTATGGCACCCGTTGACCAGGGCACTCCGTGGACGCTCCTTTCCCGTGTCCCGGTCGCCCGAGGCGAGCCGTTCTACGGTACACGGGGTCCACTTCACGCACCCGGTCGTCCTCCTATCCGCCACCCGGAGACGCGCTCGGTTGGGGCTCAGCCTGGCTCGACCGGTGGTCGACCTGGTTCCCCGCGCCCCTTTCGGGGGTTGGGGCACTCCGAGAATATGAATCATACGTTTGTAATAGGGTGGAGTGAAATAAATATAAATTACATATAAATTACAAATTACAAACAATAAGGAAAAATAAAATGAAATCAGATGAATCAACCCGAATAAGATCCACAGATTGCGCAGAATGCAGGACACACTGTATTACTACATATCGCGCCGCAGAAAACAGATTATACAAAACAACAGAATCAACGGAATCAGGAATCGCCACAGAACGAAGGGCCGAATAAATAAATAGAATAAAACATTTAACTTAGACCAAATCAACCAGTAAAGTCAAACAACGTCAACAACGCATGCGATCAGGAAAGTCCCGTGAGCCCAATAAAAACAACTCTCGGTCAAATAATATTAGTTAGTAAAATAAAATAATGAATCAATGAAACTAGAATAAATCATGGTAACAGGCAACTAGCAGAAATGAAATATGAAGCAGAAATGAATCAATATATCAAGAAAAATCGAATCAGATCAATGTATAGCTTTAATCAATCAACATCAAAATGAAGGAATGAATGAATAATAAGTGAATGAATGTACGTAAACTGAATGCAGGTAAAACAGCTAAGGATATTCACAAATTGGGAACAACAGAAAGTGTGTAACGCGCAACATACGTAACCAACATAACCGACATACATAGCCGACATAATGCAATGTAATGTAATGAAATGTAATATAATGTAAAATAATAAATACAGCAAATGAGTTATATTCCAACTAAATATAACCGTAGGACTTATTGGCTCAATCCCCCCTACTTTATAAATTATAGATTATACGGTTATAATTCATAGTGTTCGAAAATGCGTTGATTTCAACCGTCGCCGCACGAACCGCGGCAGCACTCTTCAGCGCGACCGGCAGCCACCTTGGATGCCGGTCAGGCTGACCAATTACCGAGCTCGACGTCACCGGGAAGAAGCCAACGACTCTTGCTACGACGAAGCCGGTGGTTCGGCCATTACGGTTTTGTATCGTTACGGTAAACACGTGCAGTACTGACTCCAAGCTATGGCAAAATGGCAACAACCGTTTTTTGTAGGAAATTAAATTTCCTACTATTTATGTTCTATGTCATTTATTGATCAGATGCGTAGTTTTCGAGATATATCGAGATATTTAAAAGTTCCGAAGCCGTACCAAAATTATAAGGAGGAAGAAACACTGTGGCCCCTTTCTTTGAGGTAACTCTGCACTATTCTAAGCTGTATTCACTATTCCCCTCTGTAAACGCCACTTCCAGCGCAGCTGTGCAGAAGAAGAACAAGAAGAAGGCGGAATATCTCGGAATACAGTATAGACTCGTTATAAGCTAAAAAGATCTGTACGTTAATTGCAAAGAAACTATCCCCGCCACTGGGGAGTATACCCCTCGAGACGCTACGAAGCTCGCTCGCCGAGTACCGTAACATGATCTGGGATCAGATATCGGTGAGGCAACACTAATGCAAGTACCTAACTTTGTTATTTTTCACTTTTTTTTTATAAAACTTTTTCCATGATATTTCTGACATTTTTCTCATTAAAATGATACCAAACACGATATAATTCGGTCCATATTTACTTGGTGAAACTGATAGTTTCATTTTATTAATAAGACTACCAATAAAATGAAACTATCATTTTATAATGAAATGCAAATATTTATATAATCTAATAAAAACTGGTTATTGTGATACTGTAGCTGATTGAACAGATCCTTGAGATAAAACTTTTTTCTAATTTAATAGAAATGATAATAATACATAATAAGTTGTTTCAAGTAAATATGATCCGAATTATATCGTGTTTGGTTTCATTTCAATGAAAAAAATGTCAGAAATATGATGGAAAAAGTTTTATAAAAAAAAAAATGAAAAATAACAAAGTTAAGTTGTCTCACCGACATAGAACGGTTTGTTTTCGCTCCGTCCTCTTTTTCACTAAAGGTCCTTTTCTACGTTCGAAGCAGTCGGCTAACATCAAACAATAGTGAAACTACACGTTATAAGCAAAAGTCCGATCTCGAACGTTTTGCTTATAACGAGTCTACACGGTAAATATGGTTCGAATTATATCGTGTTTGGTATCATTGCAATTAGAAAAATCTCAGAAATATCATGGAAAATGTTTTATAAAAAAAAAATGAAAAATAACAAAGTTAGGTACTTGCATTAGTGTTGCCTCACCGATATCTGATCCCAGATCATGTTACGGTACTCGGCGAGCGAGCTTCGTAGCGTCTCGAGGGGTATACTCCCCAGTGGCGGGGATAGTTTCTTTGCAATTAACGTACAGATCTTTTTAGCTTATAACGAGTCTATACTGTATTCCGAGATATTCCTCCTTCTTCTTGTTCTTCTTCTGCACAGCTGCGCTGGAAGTGGCATTTACAGCTCGGAATAGTGAATACAGCTTTGAATAGTGCAGAGTTTCCTCAAAGAAAGGGGCCACAGTGTTTGCGACGACAGCCGCAGATCGGCGTCGCGCATCGCGGGCCCCCACCGCGGCGGCATCACCATTCCCGTGCGATTAGACTATAAGTAGGACCGATCGATGCGATGATCGATGAGTTGCCTCGGGGCTTCTGCCCCGAGGGGACCTCCTAGGAGGTCCAGACCAGAGCACCAGAGCTCTCGACGCCATGGATGTCCTGGCGAAGAGATCTCTGGCCAACGGGCCGTAGCATTGCACTACGCTACGACCTGGCAGCTCCTGTAGGTTCAGCGGCCGTAGGCGCCTAGCCTCGTCAGACCCGTGGTTGACCCGGGGTGACCAAGCTAGTGCGCGTTCATAATCTCTGCTGGTGCTTCCGCTGGGATTCCAAACGCTAGCCTACACGGCACCGTATTCTGCCTTTGGCAGCCGATTCCGTCCAGCTTCGCGGCGCTAGCCAGGCTGGCCAGGATTGGTCGTCGTCTCGTTCGCTGCTCAGTTCTACCTCGGCGTACGAGAAGACGAGCCGCGTGAGGCAAACGGGCAACAACTCCACCGCAGCGCGAAACACCGCAGCGCGATTGAATAAAATACCGTCGGCCCAATCGGGTCTTTCCTCTTCCTGACTTCCTCGGCACTCGATAGTGCCTCGGCGCCTTCGCTAGATTGTTCGCGTTCGCGCCCCGCTTGAGCCCGCGCTACGGTGTACACCAGCGTGCGTCCGCACTCATTTAGCTTGTAAGGCGGTAGCGACCGCAGTAGTTTGTAAGAGCGTTAGGCATAAGTTCCGCGTAATTTCTGTGACGGATCGGGTTCCGACCGTAGTACGTAAAACCTGTACCCTAGTCTTAAGTAATATGGCTCCACGCGTCTAATCACCAGACGATATTTTGATTGTAGTATCCGAGGCCGGAGACCACCGCTCGGCTTCCAGCGCGGCGAGGCTAGGACCGCCGCCCTGTATCCACGTAGTCCACCAGTAGCTTCAGTATTCTTTGAATAAATTTATATTTTTCTAACATATCACAGCCTCATTATTTACCGACCTGTTCCCTTGCGAACCCTGGCACGGGAAAACCGACCGCGGTGCGCAACGCCGTGCGCACCGAACCGACCGACCCCGTTACATGGCGCCCGAACAGTTCGGAATCAGGACGGTGGATCCACTAGAATTAAGACTTAGTATATATGGAACGAGCAAAGGGGTTTTTTGAGCAGAAGCTACCGAGCAATCGAAGCGAACACACAGCGAAGCAACGAGAATCCAGAACGAGTATCCAGAACGAGAATCCAGAACGAGAACACCAGCCGAAACGAATCCTGCTAGAAGACCGAGCTGGAAAAGACCAGACCAGAGGGATATACC
Source organism: Osmia bicornis bicornis (assembly GCF_907164935.1). Lineage (NCBI taxonomy): Eukaryota > Metazoa > Arthropoda > Insecta > Hymenoptera > Megachilidae > Osmia > Osmia bicornis. Next base: position 96,950 of record NW_025791340.1, read on the forward strand.
ACGGACGGCCTACTTTCCCGAATTTGCTGACTAATTCGACAAGGCAACTGCAAACAGTCAATTCAGCCAGATCCAGTGGCTGTTAACAGTTGGCCGAATCGATTCCGAGGAAGCAAACCGACATGGCAGGCGTCGCCTGGGTGTATCGCCTAAAGAAGGACCAGGTAGTCAGCGAGCTACGCAGACTACAGCAGCCAACCCTGGGAACGTGGGTCCAGCTCCGGACGCGTCTGGCAGACTACGTCCGAGAACACCAGGACGAGTTTCCAGACAAACTGAACGATCAGCCGGGATATAAGGAAGAAGTCGACCGTACCCGAGACTATGAAGAAATCCACGCGGAGATGGCCCGTGAGTGGCTCCGAACACACCTCGGAAGCCGTCAAACCGCGGTCACATCAACACCGAACCGCGGGGTAAACACGAACGCCGAGATGACGGCGTCTCCAGCAGGGCCATCCTCTCCACCAGAACCAGCCGCCAGACACCACGAAGGCCGGTCAAAAACGATGGAGATAATGAGAAGATGGAACTGCCAGTTTGACGGACGAGACCCGTACGCGTTCCTGGAGTAGCTGGAAGAACTACAAGCTGCGTACGGCCTTACCGACCACCAGATGCGTACCGGCTTCACCCAATTGTTGCGAGGGCAAGCCCAAATATGGTACAGGAATACAGCGAACAACGTTTGTTCGTGGCCGGAACTCCAGGAACAGCTACGAAAATTCTTCGTACCAGCCGGAGAAAAGAGGCGATTGGACCAGCAAATCGCCGCCGCAAACAAGGTCCAGACGAACCGATAAGGACCTTCATTAACGAAATAACGACGTTAATGCGCCACAGAGGAGAGTACACCGAGGAGGAACTCCTCGATGCCATCTTCTTTAATCTAAAGCCAGAATTGCAGCTCTACATCAACCGATTTGAGCTCAAGGACATCAGTTACCTGATAACCCGAGCAGAAAATGTGGCCGAGCTCATCGCCACACAACGAGCCAACACACCAAAGGCCGAAGAGAGACGCGCTGCAAGATCAAGCGAACCAGCCGCGGGACCTTCCAACCAACCCCGCGGCAGCAAAATTGCGGCCAATTATAGTCGAGAAACGCACTGCTGGCGTTGTGGGCAATCAGGGCACGACCGATTCAAATGCCCGAACTCGGCTGTCCGATTCTGCTCCTACTGCGGCAAAGTAGGCGAAATGACGCGAACCTGCCTATGTCCGAGGCAGGGAAACGCCAGAGGGGCCGGAAAACCCCGGCCCCAGTAAACCGGCTGACCAGCCCAGAAGAACCCGACCAGCGTGATAACATCACACGCCGAAGGAAGAAAAAGAAGAAGAAACCGGAAGGAAAGAAGAGCCAGCCAGAAGAGGACCAGAACACCATCGACTGCAAGATCACCGAGGATCAACGGCCAACGGCCGTTGCAAACCACCGGATAATTGTCACCGTCCGAGTAGGCAAAAATAACGTAGAAGCTTTACTCGACACAGGGGCCGCCGCGTCGTACATTAGCGACGAGACGGTCGAGGCTTACATACAGGCCGGATGGGAGAAAGAAGACCACCAGTTATCCTCCTCCTTAGCCAATGGTCAGGAGATGAAAATCTATGCCAGCTATAGGGGGCAGGGACTTTACAATGGCATGCGTAGAAAACATCAATTTTACGTTATGCCAAATTTAGCCAATCCTATGCTAATCGGCATGGACCTATTACACAGGCTGGGCCTGCAAGTATGGCTAGGAGAACAACGCGTGGACAGGACAGACCACCAGAACCAGCCGACAAGTCTACCTGTCCAGCGCACGTTAAAAGCGCCAATTGGCCCAGCACAGCTCACTCCAGCCGACCAGGAGCAGCTAGACCAATTCCTGGGGCGCGAAAAAAGAGCGTTCGAGGGGATACGAGGGCTCATCCCGTTAATCGAGCACGAGATCCGGCTCGAGGAAACAACACCGATAAAGCAGCGGTACCGACCACGCAACCCGGCCATGCAGAAACTGATCGACGAGGAAGTCGAAAAGATGCTTGAAGACGGAGTAATTCAACCATCCAGCAGCCCATGGAGTTCACCCATCGTCATGGTGAAGAAAAAAGACAGGAAATATCGTTTCTGCGTGGACTTCCGGAAACTGAACCAGGTCACGCGTAAAGACGCGTATCCACTGCCGCACGTCAACGCGACACTGGTTAAATTACGTGGTGCAAGATACCTCTCCACGATCGACCTGAAAAACGGTTATTGGCAAGTTCCGTTGTCACCAGAAAACCGGCCGCTAACCGCATTCACCGTACCAGGGCGACGACTGATGGAATTCGTCGTCATGCCATTCGGACTTCACTCGGCACCGTCAACGTTCCAGAGACTCCTGGACCGAGTAATTCCACCAGAACTGGCGCCGCACACCTTCGCTTACTTAGACGACATCGTCGTAGTCACTTCCACGTTCGAGGAACACCTACGGGTCCTGACTGAGGTTTTCCGGCGACTTCGGGCGGCGAAACTACGCCCGAATTGGGAAAAGTGCCACATTGCACGAAACAGTCTAAAATATCTTGGACACATCGTGGACAACGAAGGCCTGCGAACCGACCCAGAAAAAGTATCCGCCGTTGCTGAACTACCGCCGCCAGCAAATATCAAAGACCTGAGGAGATTTCTAGGCCTCCTATCCTGGTACAGACGTTTTGTACCGGAAGTCTCAAAAGAGGCGGCCTCGCAGACGTCCCTCCTCCGCAAAGACGTGCATTGGTCATGGGGCGAGAAACAACAGCGAGCATTCGACGAGCTAAAGAAACGACTCGTCGACTCACCAGTCCTGGCGATGCCGGACTGGAACAAAACGTTCGTACTCCAGACAGACGCGAGCACGGAAGGCCTGGGAACCCTGGGAGGGCGAACGGGTCATCGCCTACGCCAGCCGGACACTGAACAATGCCGAGAAAAATTACTTGGCCACCGAACTCGAGTGCCTGGCAGTAAAATGGAGCATCTGGAAGATGCGCCATTACCTAGAGGGATACTATTTCATCGTGGTCACCGACCACCAATCTCTTAAATAGCTGGAGAAAATTGACAGCCCTTCAGTTCGACTCGCTCGATGGGCGTTGGTACTCGGCCAATGGGACTTCGAAATCCGCTACCGACGAGGTCCAGAAAACACAGTCGCCGATGCGCTTTCACGGCGGCCACAACCGGTTTGCGGCGTGCAACCACCAACGCAAGGCAATTGGTACAACAAAAAGTACCAGGAGGTTGAAGAGCACTCTGACGACAACCCGGAATACAGGATCGAGAAGGGAAACCTCTACAGGAATATTCTACACACGCTGGACTTCAACGAGATCGAACCGGACCAACAGTGGAAGATCTGCGTACCAGAAGACCAGAAAACCAGAGTCCTGAAAGAAGCGCACGACATTCCGACCGCCGGACACCTGGGCGTGGCCAAAACGCTAGCACGCCTGGCTCACGCATATTACTGGCCAGGAATGCTACGCGAAGCCACCAAATATGTCAGGGATTGTACAAAATGCCAGGAGTACAAAGTAAACCAGCAAGCTACACCGTGAAACATGTACGCGACAAACGTACAACAGCCGTGGGAAATGGTCTCAGCAGACCTTGTCGGACCTCTCCCGAGGTCGAAAACCGGAAACACAACACTACTGGTCATCCAGGATAGATTTACGAAGTGGATCGAACTTCGACCGCTTCGACGAGCGACAGGACCAGCCGTCACTAAAGCGCTAAAAGAACTCGTCATCCTACGCCATGGAACATCTCGTGTCGTGTCGACCGACAACGGAAGACAATTGGTCGGAAAAGAGTTCGAAAAAACTCTTACCGACAGCGGAATCGTCCACCGGCGCACACCACCATACGCGCCGCAATGTAACCCTGTGACCCAATGTAACCCAATGTAACGAGCTAACAGGGTTATAAAAACAATGATTAGCCAGGACCTAGGAAAAACGCAAAAAGCGTGGGACGAACATCTACCAGAAATCGCTTTTGCGTATAACACAGCACGACACGATTCCACCGGATACTCACCGGCGTATCTCAACACTGGAAGGGAATTGACACCGCCAGGAAGCTTCCAGCAGGAAAACCAGCGGAAGACGACAACACCATGGCCAGCACGGCTTAAAAACCTGCAAGATGCCCAATACCTCGCCAGAGTACGACTCGCGCAAGAGTTCCAACGCCAGCAACGCCACTATAACCAGCGTAGGCGGAACTGGCAACCGAAAATCGGCGAGCACGTATGGAAGCGCTCGCACATCCTGTCGAGCAAAGCCAACGAGAGAAACGCTAAACTCTCGAAACGTTACACCGGACCTTTTAAGGTCCATAAGAGAGTTTCACCGGTGATCTTCGATCTAAGAGATCACCAAGGAAAACGCATAGACCACGTCCATGTGAGAGATCTCAAACCGGTGACCGGTACGAGAGATACAAAGATGCGCAGAACCAACGCGCAGCCAAGCGACAGCGGCACGCCACCGGGCTACGTCAGCGCGCAGAGGCGCGACGTCACCAACCCCCTCTCTGCCGGACACGGCCCGGCGGCTATAAAAGGCCAGCAGCAGCAGCGTCCGGCACAGATTCGAGATGGCTGCACAGCAGAGAGAAGAAGAAATAGCAGTAGCCATACGCAGACTTTCCCTCCGAGAACGGGCACGAGACGAGCCGTTGACCCTAACACCACAGGAGTGGAAGAGATTCATACGAATGTCGGTTCCACGAGGAGGCAGGTGCGGGTACCAACCGCCACGAACCCGGAGGCAAGCAGGGCCCCGGAGAGGAAGGCCACCCGACCAAGTCGGGTGCAGACTCCGGTCAGGAGGCCACCACTGGCCGAGCTGACGCCAGCCAAGCGGACGCCGGGACCGCTGGCACCAGAAGACCGGGCACCAAGATCACCGGCCAAGAGAGCCGCGGCGGCAGCATCCCACGCGGTCGAGCAGGGCATGGGCAATCCGGCACCAGCACTCCGGGAAGCAGCCAGGATGACGGCAGAAGCGGTCGTCAACGCGGCTGTGGCAAATTACTGCTGGCCGCCATCCCCCACACCGATACAAGCACCGACGCTGCTGCCAGCCTGTACCGTGGATCCGAAGGATCCTACGAACACCACTCACTACACACTGGCGGACGGAACCACCGTCAGACTATACAAGGGTGTCAGATGTCATCGGTTCACCAGGAGCGGCCGCCGATGGACCATCAACACTGACCACCGGGGCAACGTAGTCCGGTGCGTCTATACTGAGGTGATTATCCTGGTTTTCTTCACCCGTGCGCGACCAGCCGAATACGCTTGGTCTCCCCGGAGGAGGAGGGGGGTGTGACGACAGCAGCAGATCGGCGTCGCGCATCGCGGGCCCCCACCGCGGCGGCTTCCCCACTCCCGTGCGATTAGACTATAAGTAGGACCGATCGATGCGATGATCGATGAGTTGCCTCGGGGCTTCGGCCCCGAGGGGACCTCCTAGGAGGTCCGGACCGGAGCACCGGACCTCTCGACGCCATGGGTTTCCTGGCGAAGAGATCTCTGGCCAACGGGCCGTAGCATTGCACTACGCTACGACCTGGCAGCTCCTGTAGGTCCACGGCCGTAGGCGCCTAGCTTCGTCAGACCCGTGGTTGACCCGGGGTGACCAAGCTAGTGCGCGTTCATAATCTCTGCTGGTGCTTCCGCGGGGATTCCGAACGCTAGTCTACACGGCACCGTATTCTGCCTTTGGCAGCCGATTCTGTCCAGCTTCGCCGCGCTACCCAGGCTGGCCAGGATTGGTCGTCGTCTCGTTCGCTGCTCGGTTCTACCTCGACGTACAAGAAGACGAGCAGCGTGAGGCAAACGGGCAACAACTCCACCGCAGCGCGAAACACCGCAACGCGATTGAATAAAATGCCGTCGGCCCAATCGGGTCTTTCCTCTTCCTGACTTCCTCGGCACTCGATGGTGCCTCGGCGCCTTCGCTAGATTGTTCGCGTTTGCGCTCCGCTGGCGCCCGCGCTCCGCGTACACCAACGTGCGTCCGTACTCATTTAGCTTGTAAGGCGGTAGCGACCGCAGTAGTTTGTAAGAGCGTTAGGCATAAGTTCCGCGTAATTTCTGTGACGTACCGGGTTCCGACCGTAGTACGTAAGACCTGTACCCTAGTCTTAAGTCATGTGGCTCCACGCGTCTAATCACCAGACGATATTTTGATTGTAGTATCCGAGGCCGGAGACCACCGCCCGGCTTCCAGCGCGGCGAGGCTAGGACCGCCGCCCTGTATCCACGTAGTCCACCAGTAGCTTCAGTATTCTTTGAAAAAATTTATATTTTTCTAACATATCACCGCCTCATTATTTACCGACCTGTTCCCTTGCGAACCCTGGCACGGGGAACCCGACCGCCGTGCGCAACGCCGTGCGCACCGAACCGACCGACCCCGTTACATGTTTCTTCATCCTTATAATGTTGGTGCGGCTTCGGAACTTTTAAATATCTCGGTATATCTCGAAAACTACGCATCTGATCAAAAAATTCTATAGTACATAGATAGTAGGAAATTTAATTTCCTACAAAAAAGGTCTCTCAATATTTTGCCATAGCTCGCACCGTTTCCGAGATATTTGCAGATTTACCTCAAGGAAAGGGGCGTCACGCACATATTCCGAGATATTTCTCCTTCTTCTTGTTCTTCTTCTGCACAGCTGCGCTGGAAGTGGCGTTTACAGAGGGGAATAGTGAATACAGCTTAGAATAGTGCAGAGTTACCTCAAAGAAAGGGGCCACAGTGTTTCTTCCTCCTTATAATTTTGGTACGGCTTCGGAACTTTTAAATATCTCGATATATCTCGAAAACTACGCATCTGATCAATAAATGACGTAGAACATAAATAGTAGGAAATTTAATTTCCTACAAAAAACGGTTGTTGCCATTTTGCCATAGCTTGAAGTCAGTACTGCACGTGTTTACCGTAACGATACAAAACCGTAATGGCCGAACCACCGGCTTCGTCGTAGCAAGAGTCGTTGGCTTCTTCCCGGTGACGTCGAGCTCGGTAATTGGTCAGCCTGACCGGCATCCAAGGTGGCTGCCGGTCGCGCTGAAGAGTGCTGCCGCGGTTCGTGCGGCGACGGTTGAAATCAACGCATTTTCGAACAGTATGAATTATAACCGTATAATCTATAATTTATAAAGTAGGGGGTATGAGCCAATAAGTCCTACGGTTATATTTAGTTGGAATATAACTCATTTGCTGTATTTATTATTTTACATTATATTACATTTCATTACATTACATTGCATTATGTCGGCTATGTATGTCGGTTATGTTGGTTACGTATGTTGCGCGTTACACACTTTCTGTTGTTCCCAATTTGTGAATATCCTTAGCTGTTTTACCTGCATTCAGTTTACGTACATTCATTCACTTATTATTCATTCATTCCTTCATTTAGATGTTGATTGATTAAAGCTATACATTGATCTGATTCGATTTTTCTTGATATATTGATTCATTTCTGCTTCATATTTCATTTCTGCTAGTTGCCTGTTACCATGATTTATTCTAGTTTCATTGATTCATTATTTTATTTTACTAACTAATATTATTTGACCGAGAGTTGTTTTTATTGGGCTCACGGGACTTTCCTGATCGCATGCGTTGTTGACGTTGTTTGACTTTACTGGTTGATTTGGTCTAAGTTAAATGTTTTATTCTATTTATTTATTCGGCCCTTCGTTCTGTGGCGATTCCTGATTCCGTTGATTCTGTTGTTTTGTATAATCTGTTTTCTGCGGCGCGATATGTAGTAATACAGTGTGTCCTGCATTCTGCGCAATCTGTGGATCTTATTCGGGTTGATTCATCTGATTTCATTTTATTTTTCCTTATTGTTTGTAATTTGTAATTTATATGTAATTTATATTTATTTCATTCCACCCTATTACAAACGTATGATTCATATTCTCGGAGTGCCCCAACCCCCGAAAGGGGCGCGGGGAACCAGGTCGACCACCGGTCGAGCCAGGCTGAGCCCAAACCGAGCGCGTCTCCGGGTGGCGGATAGGAGGACGACCGGGTGCGTGAAGTGGACCCCGTGTACCGTAGAACGGCTCGCCTCGGGCGACCGGGACACGGGAAAGGAGCGTCCACGGAGTGCCCTGGTCAACGGGTGCCATAAGGGACCCCTGAGGGCCTAAAAACCCTCGGTGGAGAACTAAAGCCCCGTCGCGGACCAGCTCCCCAAGCTAAGGTGTAAGCTATCGTGCCGAGAGCTGGATGGCACCAGGGTAATGGTGTCTCGAACGATGCCCTTGGGGTACCAGGCGCCCCCCATTGTATCTTGCCTTACCCCTGTAAGCGGGCTCTGCAGGGGTGGACCTTTATTTCCCGACTACTCGTGGGACTTAAATGGACAATAAAGACTTAAACAAAAAAAACAAAAATACACAGAAACAAACAGACGGAGACGATACGGTAACGCAGACGGACTCCAACGAACACGCGCCCGACAACAGTGCAACGGAAGGGTTAAGGAGCTCAATCTTGGGAACCACCCCCGCGGCACCGCTAGCGAGCGACCAGAAAATGAGTGCGCCAGCGGCGGGCGAAGGCATAGCCCTACCTGCCCTGGACTCACTCACGCTCAACGAAGAGCTCTCCTCCGAAGCGACCGGGGACATGCAGGGAGAAATCCCTTATCTGGACCCGGAAGTATGGAGGAAGATGAAACGCTGTGGGGCAGCCAGGAAGAGGGCCCGAAGAGAGCGTATAGCTCTCGAAAGGAACTCTGGCGGGACTGTCCCCACGGACAAAAGAAATGAGGCGGGGAAGGCCCCAACGACGGCGACCGCGAAGGGAGGCTCGGTAATCGGGCAACCTACTGCGGGAACGTCGAAGGTAGGCCAAAGGGGAGTGGATGGTAAGGGGCTTAAGAGGTCCCGGCCGTCCATATCCCCGAACACCCAACCTCTAGCGAAGCGGCGACAGAAGGTATTCCCGTCGCCGGTCAGCTACAAGGAGGCGTTGACGACGGAAAGGAGGCTGGCCATAGTGCCGGCCAACTACCCAGAGGCGACACTCACGGAAGAGCAGGGCTCCAACGTCGAGCGGGCGATTGTGGAGGCGCTGTGTGGAACCCCCAAAGGGAATACCATGCCGCGTTTCGATGAATGCCGGTTCGGCGGGGGCATCCTGCTGGTCACCTGCGCGGATGCAGGCTCAACAGAGTGGCTAAAGTCCACCATCGCCGCAGTCAAGCCCTGGGAGGGAGCAAACCTCCAGGTCATTGACAGTCAGCGGCTACCAAAATTGAGAAGGATGCTGACAGTCATCCCCGGCCCTCCGACAAAAACGGAGGCTATAATGAGGCTCATTGAGGGTCAAAACCCAGGCCTCCGCACCGGGCTCTGGAGGGTCTGGAGCAGGAGAGAGGGGCCGAACTCGGTCACCCTGGTCCTGGGAATCGACCCGGCCTCACATAGCCTCATAAAAAGGCAGGGTTTCGAGGTCCACGTAGGAATGCGCAGGGCACTTTTCAGAGAAGGACCTGCGGGGACCACGGAGGACCCGAAACAATTGAATGCAGGCCCCGGAACGGATCCGGCGGCAACAGCCCCGGTCACCGAGGGCAGATCAGACCAGGAGATGGGAGGAGAGGAAGGGGAACCTGTGGAGTCACAGGAGACACCCCAGGGTGCCCCTCCTACCCCCACCGCAACCGATCCACCACTCGAGGTGGATAATGCAGACAAAATAGCCGGACCCTCGCAGAGGACGAGTCAAATCGGCCCAACCGCCCCGCCGGGCAGATATATACCCAGGACGGGGACGGTGAGGGGAAGGCCAACCCTGGCAGAAGCCACCAAAAGGACTGGTCTGATGGGAGTGCAAAGGGGCGTCCAACGCACCCTTCCTCACTCCCTGAAGACCAGTACTAGAGATAAGAGAGGGAGAGGCTCCGGAAGGGGCCCCCCTCAAAGGTAAGTCTTATGGGCCCCTCTGGGGAACACAAGACAGCCGCGAACACTAAGCGAGACCGGACCAGTGCTGACACCAACAGGGTGTCAGACGGTACCAGGTTCTCGCAGATTAATCTGCAACATTGCAAGGCGGCAACGGATATCCTCCATCACCGCCTTGCGACAAGGCAGACAGATATAGCCCTCATACAAGAACCTTGGATTTCCAAGGAACGCGTAGGAGGGCTCGATATGAGATGCGGCTCACTCTACTACGATGCCACATCTACAAGGCCCAGGGCCTGCATCTTCGTCAAGAAGGAGATAACGGCCCTGAAACTAAATGAATTCTGCACAGCCGATCTTTCAGCGGTTAAGGTCAAACTTAACCTTGGCGGGAATACGTATGAGCTAGTGATCTGCTCGGCGTACCTCCCGTACGACTCAGAGGACCCACCACCTACGAGGGAACTCAGAGCCCTGATAGACCACTGTGCAAACAAGGGTCTGCACCTGGTGATCGGATGCGATGCTAACTCGCACCACACCGTATGGGGCAGCACCAATACCAATGGCAGAGGCACAGCACTGCTAGAGTACCTCGCCACCACGGGTTTGGAGATCCTTAACAAAGGCTCCGCCCCCACTTTCGTCACCTCCCGTAGACAGGAGGTAATCGACCTGACCCTGGGCTCCATAAAGGTGGCACAGGTTGTCAAACACTGGCAAGTTCGAGATGAAAGCACTCTCTCGGACCACCGCCTAATCACTTTCAACTTAACGGGTGACAGGGAAGGCGGTACTGGAGAAGCATACAGGAACCCAAATGCCACCAACTGGGCACTCTACAGAGAGGGCCTGGAAGGGAGGCTAGGGACCGACTAGGGATAGCTTTACGGCTTATCTTCGAGCAGTATTGCATGCTTTACTTATTACGATGCGTTATGCTATCGTTATCTTTCGTAGGTACCTTACTTCTGGTTTTCATCGTGGTGATTTATTGAAAGTTGTTGAAGTATTTTCGCTTTTATTTCCGCTTTTCGCTTTTGAACGTTTATATATTCTGTATAATTAGTTGATTAATTTGATGATTTGGTGGTCAATTTGATGGTCGATAATCATTATGGTATGGACTAGGGAATTCGAACACTAAGTATCTATGTTCTTTATGGTTTATGGTCGCGCTCTTTATTTTACTTCGCCAGGTTTCCTATCTCAGTTGACGTTGACATGGTCATCGGTCATCTATGATGTGATGTGATACGAAGTGTTAAGTGATAAGTGTCAATTGAACTGAATTAATTAATTAATTGAATTGAATTTATTAAAATTATTGAATTTTGAATTTTCTAATTTAAATTTTGTATTTATTCGTGCGGATGTGATTGCTGTGACAGTGCGCGTACTAATGTGCTACGCTCGGAAGTATTGTAGTGTAATTGCAGTGTATTTGTTGATGTGGTATCATTAGCTCCGTTTTGTGCATTTTATGCATTCGTTGCATTTATATTACTTACTATTATATATTATATATTATATGCTGTATTATGTTATATTGTATTATGTTATAATATTGTATTATAGTATTGTTATTGTATTGTATTATACCATGATCATATTGTATTATTTTATTTATGTTATTAATGTTATTAATCCAAGCTACGTTCAATCTACGTTCAATTGCGTTCAGCCTGCGTTCAATCTGTGACCATTTTGGGCATTGAATATATTATATGTTATATTATAATATTATTATTTTACACCTTGGATTGTGTCCAGTTATACAGCTATATTAGTTAGCTATGTTAGGCTATACTTAACCAGTATTCTGTATTAAATTGTATTGTATTGCATTATTATTATATAACTTCCTAACTTTCTATTCCATTATATTATCATAATTGAGTAAGTAAGTGTACAGAGTAATTAACAATGGCATATGGCATATCGAATTGCATTGAATTAAATTACTTGATACAGATTATTAATATGCGTCTGCTTTATTTTACCTGCTGTGATTATAGCTGTGGTTATATCTGTGATGATTATATATGCGATTATATTTGCGGTTATATTTATTTGACTTAGTTTAATGGGTCTTGTATATGGAATTTAGAAGAGTCTATCTGGATTGGATGGATTAATGAGTTTATATCATATGCGTATATTGCGTTTATAATCCCTTTGCATATTTTAAGGGTGGGTTTGATTCTGATTCTGGTTTCTTGTTTCTTAGTTCTTAGCTCCTTAGTTCCTCTTGTAGTATCATGCATTGTTTCAAAGCTTTCGGGGGTTGTTTGGGCTCCCAGGCATTATCAATTAATTGTAGACTATAAGATGTATCATATATCCTTTCGCGATTTAGATATGAATGACGTGTAACGACATTGGTTTATTGGTTTATTGGTTTATTGTTCGCCGTTCACTATTCACTATCCTTATTCTTTTCTTATTTTTATTCTTGGTCACTTGACATGTTTCAGTGACTTCTTCTTCAATTGAGTGTTACGTTTTACGTTCCATGTTCCTATAATATTATTCACTGCTCTTTTGTAGCTCTTCGTACCCCCCCTCAGGATAATGTTTTGCATACTATGTTTAATTCAATTTTAGTGCAGCTGTGACAGTTGTGAATCTGTGTATTTTGAATACTTACGGTACTTTATGCAATCTTTTGTACATTAATTACCCTTTCTTAATTACAATTCTGATTCTGATTTTGATTCTGATTTGGAAAGTGTTAGTTCAGTATTGGTTAATACGACTGGTGCTCAGAGAGACATACTCTGCAGTAGTCCGTCCTGCATGATACAATGTCTTTATGGTTTTCTATACATACATATATGCGTTATGTTTCCTTAAATTCTTTGAATTTCTTGACGGTGAATCTCATATGACTTTCTTATAGAAGTGTCGGGCTTGGTTTAGCACCTATATGCCTTCTCTATTAATTGGTATTAAAGGGGGTTTAATGGAACTGCATCATTTAAACTGACTATGGTATGAGGAGTTTAATTAATTATCTACATCGGTATACTTATTAAATTGATTATATTTGGAGTGTTTTCGTTACATATTATATATACACATATGTTCATAGTAATTTTGATCTATTGTAGTGTAGTTTAGTTTTCTTGTACCTTTATATTATGATTTAGTAGTAATATGGTTGTATGTGGGGTTTATTATTGATTAGTTTTCACCACGCGCTGTATTGCATCGACTTACCTGTATCAGTATTAATATTAATACCATACTTATCGGAGCGGTATTATAATCCAGTAACAATCTAATCTACTTAACTTATAACTATTTGAATTGTTTGATCTGCCTTATGGTTTATGGCGATTTAGGTCTCATGTGCTCCCCATATTATATCAGATGGGTATTAACAGTTCTGTCTCTTCCTATTATCCTCATTATGAGGTATATGTTGCTACTTATCTTTATTGATGATTTGCTCGCAATAATTTCTAATTGTTTTTATTGCCTTCATTTGATCATTGATTGTACTCCATCATGTTCGCTTGCCAACCACGTTGAGGTTGTGGTCGCGTAAATGTTCCTGCAAGTAAATTTAAGTAACTTAATAGTTTCAATGAATGGTTTCAATTATTAGTATTACATTACGCTCACCTATTTATTTTCTTCCCAGCTTACTTTCTGGTTATACCCTATATTCTATATTTTATACTGTACCTTATTTACCTTTACCTCTGATAATAATTAGTAGCATTCTATGTTATGTTATGTTTGCTTCTCTTCTCTCATGGCTGGCTTGCTATTTGCTATCTGTCTGGCGACTTTATTTTACTTTACGGTTCACATCCTTGGTTTATTTCATCTCAAATTTATGGTTTATCTTGAGTTTAATTTTATGTGATTATATTGTGCGCTAGTGTTGAATGTTAAATATTCCTCTTCTGCGATTTGGCTGCTCAGCTGTAGGTATGTATGTTTGACGTTTTAGGTTTTGGAGGTTTTGTTGGTCATTTGCTTATGTCCAGTTCACATATGCTCGCTTGCCTGCTTGCGTGCAATATTACTTATGTTTACTTCACAGTTTCTCACGTTCTCATATTGCTTACTGTTTCTTTTACTGTTAACTATTCATTAACTGCTCTATTGCATTAGATGCATTAGATGCATATGTATATTTATTTCCCGTCTTATTTGTGATTTGATTTACCCAGTTTTAGTATGTTTAGTATGTTTAGTATGCTTATTATGACAGCTGTTATTGAATGTATGGGCTCCTCTATTCTATTCATGGGCTTCATGTGCTTATTAATTCCTATTCATTATTCATTATTTATTTATTCATTCACTCATTCATTTATTCATTTATTTATTCATTTATTCTTTACTCATTATTTATTCATTATTTATCGTTGCATATTTGGGGCATTCGAAGCGCTACTCTAAGCGCTATGCTTGTCATGAGCGTGTGTGTGTGTGTGTGTAAAGTATGTATGGGACAGGTCATCGAGGATTGCAGCCTACCAAGATGTGGCACAGTCAACCGAGGAAAGGACTCGCCCTGGGCCCTGGCTGTGCTGAAGAGCAAGCCCTGTTAAAACAGGTGAACACATGGCGCGATCACCCGGAATGGGCTTACTTCGGTTCCTGGTCGTGGCCGAAGAAAAATTCTGTGCCTTACCGTACAGGTTGAAAATGTCCTACCGCTGGATCGTAGGTGCAACGGCGTGGATCCGCAGATGCCCCATGTGCCTAGTGCATGGCGTTTTTGCGGGCGGCCGCAATAACGCGAAATGCGTTGAAGTGCCGAAGCGTCGTTGTGGCTATACGCTGGTATTCCTTTATGAATTCTAACGAGTGAAAAGGTGCCGGCGGCCCACGTTAGGGGAGAGGTCTTAGTGGGTAGTATGTCCAGCCTCGGGAGTGCCCAATCTGGGCTGCTCGTCTAGGTCGCCCCTTCAGGGCTGAGGCCTACTCTTGGGCTAAACTCAACCCTTAAGGGTTGGGTTGCCAGGTTGCCCCTTTCTGGCGTTGCCTCTTTGGCTTTGCCCTCACCTCACGGGCGCCAGGCTGCCCCTTCAGGGCGGACATGAGTCCCACACTGCCCGGGTCCCCTCTAGCCGAATAGACGAAAAGGGGAACCAACCCGCGCTTGCGCAAACGCATTTCCTCTTCCAACTGAACCAAAAAAAAGAAAAAAAGAAAAGGTTTCAGAGGAACTCACGGACCTGGCCAAGTGTACTGGCTGGGCGGGGAGGTGATACCCCGACGTGGCGCGTCCCCAGGTGGCGGATAGGGGAATGCTCGCCCTGCACTTTTCGGAGTGCATGGAGGGTAGAAGTGAAATAAAATAGCTCTCGCGGACCAAACACCAAGGGATGGAAAACCCATCAAAACCTCCCCTGTGACTGGGGGATAGAATACAGACACGGTAACGCCTGCCTGTCGTGCGAGGCGACTGAAAGGGGGACGTTTGCTGCTGTCGAAGTAGCCTCGCAGATGACCCGGGGCGATGCCGGTGGGATCTACGGATCGTGGCAGGGCCTCCCTTGCCGGTAAGGCCTGGGTCGGAGAGGCGAAAAGGTGGCTGCAGCGTCGCTCAGTTCTCCAGGGGCCAGGCTGCGTGGCGGTCGGGTGCGTGTAGCGAACCCGGAGAGCCCAAGCAATTACACCGTAACCCAGTGGTCACGTTTCGCTGGAACGGGGGGCTTGGCTTCATTGGCCGGCCCGCGAGGATGACAACCTCTATAACAAATCTCTAGACCCAAGCTGCGGTACGCGGTGATGAGGGCGTCCCTGGAGTCAGCACCAGGGGCGGCTGATGGGTATATCAGTCTCTGGCGGCCAATCCCGGGGTATCTGGCGACCCCCCGGGTGTACTAGCCTTACCCGGGTAAGGCGGCTCTGCCCGGGTGGACCCACAGACCGACCCACTCGTGGGAACACTATGGATGACTTGAAACTAAAAACGCCAACAACAATAACAAACACTGGACGGGACGTACCGACGACGACTGCGGCTGTTCAACAGGACGCGAGACGGGAAACGGGCGCGGAGGATATGGCGCAGCCCAGCACTAGCAGGGTAACGGATGCGCGCCGCCTATCCGTCCGATTAACTAGGGCGGATGGGGAGTGGGCTCCCCTGAGGCCGGTACGAGGAGGGGCCGGAGTTTCCCCGGCAGCCTCTGATGCCCCCGCATCCAGAGAGGGTGAGGTGGACTTGGACTCGGACGAGTCACTCTCCTCGGCAGTATCTCTGGAGGCACGGCGCACGAGCAAGAGGGGTCGCCCGCCGACCACGGGCCAGTACGTGTGACTCGCGGCGGCTAAGCAGAGAGTCCTGGATCTCCAGCGCCGGGAACTTGACCTGCTGGAGGAGAGCAGGGTGCTCGATCCTAACGAGGACCCTCTAGAACCGAGTCGGGGTAGCAGGTCCCTCCCGGACCCTGAGGACCTGGCGGAGGAAGTAAAGTCCCCACGCGCGACCTTATTGCGCAGTCTTTGGAGTTCTGTCGCGACATCGACAAGGTCGCGGGCGTCTCCAAGGGGCTGAAAGGGACATTTGTTCGCAAGCTGAGGATGGCCTCCCGCTACCTTAAGGCCATCCACACGAAAGCGGGAATAAGGGCTGCACCTGCCAGCGCCGATAATGTAGATATACTAATAATGATATTGTTATTAAATGTATATTACATATCTAATTCAGATATGGCAATAATGATATTGTTATTAAATGTATATGACACACCTAATGCACATATAGTAATAATGGTATTGTTATACAATGTATATTACATATCTGATGCTGATATAGTAATAATGATATTGTTATTAAATGTATATTACATATCAAACGCAGATATAGTAGTAATGATATTGTCACTAAATGTCCATAGATCTGTAGGAAGGTATCAGTATATTACATTATATCTAATGTGGATATAGTAATAATGATATTGTCATTAAATGTACATTGATCTGCAGTAATCAATTAGTATATTAGATTATATCTAATGTAGATATACTAATAATGATATTGTTATTAATTGTATATTACATATCCAATGCAGATATAGCACTAATGATATTGTTATTAAATGAATATTACATATGTAACGCAGATACAGTAATAATGATATTCTTATTAAATGTTCTATGATCTGTATGAAGGTATCAAGATATTACATTGCATCTAAGGAAGATATAGTAATAATGATATTGTTATTAAATGTATATTACATATCTAATGCAAACACATAGTAATAATAATATTGTTATTAAATGTACATTGATCTGCACGAAGTAATCAGTATATTACATTATTTCTAACGTAGATATAGTAATAATGATATTGTTATTAAATGTACGTTACATATCTAATGCAAACACATAGTAATAATAATATTGTTATTAAATGTACATTGATCTGTACGAAGTAATCAGTATATTACATTATTTCTAACGTAGATATAGTAATAATGATATTGTTATTAAATGTACGTTACAAATCTAATGCAGATAGAGTAATAATGAGATTGTTATTAAATGTATATTACATATCTAATGCAGATACAGTAATAATGATATTGTTATTTAATGTATATTTCATATCTAATGCACATATAGTAATAATGATATTGTTATTAAATGTATATTACATATCTAATTCAGATATGGTAATAATGATACTGCTACTAAATGTACATTGATCTGTAGGAAGGTATCAAGATATTACATTGCATCTAACGAAGATATAGTAATAATGATATTGTTACTAAATGTACATTGATCTGTAGGAAGGTATCAAGATATTACATTACATCTAATGTAGATATGGTAATAATGTTGTTGTTATTTAATGTATATTACATATCTAATGCACATATATATTAATAATGATATTGTTACTAAATGTACATTGATCTGTAGGAAGGTATCAAGATATTACATTACATCTAATGTAGATATAGTTATAATGTTGTTATTTAATGTATATTACATATCTAATGCACATATAGTAATAATGATATTGTTATTAAATGTACATTGATCTGTACGAAGGAATCAGTATATTACCTTATTTCTAATGAAGATATAGTAATAATGATATAGTTATTAAATGTATATTACATGTCTAATGATTATATAGGAATAATGATATTGTTGCTAAATGTATATTACATATCATTTCAAAGTTCCGACGCCGTACCAACATTATAAGGAAGAAGAAACACCGGAAACACGACGTCGAAATGCCGCGTAACACGCACATCACGTTTTCGTTATTTAACAATAAATTAACACAATATTTAATCAAAAAACGAAACAATAGCACTTCCGAACACATAATAAAAATGATTTTACCAAAAAACGCGAGTAACTAAGCCGCTATCCACCGCGTCGAAAATCTAACCACGGAGCGACCACGAAACACGTCCGCTCTCCTGGACGCGTCGAGCGGGAATCCAACCATTTTTTTTTCGTGGGGTAATCATACATAAGACCCCCCGTCACCCGTGGGGGAGGACAACGGGGGAGTGTAAGATTCCTACTGACTAAAACCCCACGGCGACCTCCTCTGGCGTATGGCAGAGGCTCCGGGAACTGATTACTATAACTCCGGAGTCTCCCCCGCCGTGCGCTGAAAGCGCCCCGCAGCGGGGGAGTAACATCTCCCCCAGCCGGCACCAGGGGTCGCACACGGTGCCGGCTCCATCGCGGGGGAGCTGCGTGCAATGGCGGCCGGGCCCCCCAGCCCGTACCGCCTGCAGTCCCCGCGCCTCGATCTCCTCACAGGCTATGGGGAGGAGCAACCCCCCGCCCGCCCGCGAGGAAGGTCGGGCGCTGTCCTTCGCTCCGCCGGCTTCCGGTGCCGGCTACACCCCGGGTCCGCGTGCAATGGCGCCCAAACAGGGCCCGCCCAGTCGTCCCCCCTTGGGCTGCGGTGACCCGTGGCCGGGCACCCTCCAGGGGGACTCCCTCGGCTCCGCTGCACCCTCCCTGCGGGGGCCAGCGCCACTCCCAGCGTGGGAGGGAGACGCTACTCTCCGCCCGGTGTCACTCGGCCCCAAAGAGGCGGACGGAGATTGTGAACGGGTACACCACCCGCCCGCCCCCGGGTCCGACCGGGGTCCGGGCTCGATTCGTCCGAGGCGGGAGGGTACACCGCGACCCCTCCCACCCTCACCAGAAACACCCCCCCTAAAATCTCCCCAGGAGAAGGGGCCGCGTGCCCTCCCGCTACACTACCCCGTCCCGCATCCGTCGCGCCGGGGGGGCAAATAGCGAAAGCCGCCATCGCCCCCCCCCCCGCACCCCTTAGGGCGGCGGATCCCTGCGACGTCGTCGCGTCCCATGTCCACGACCTCTCCGAGCAGGATCGTACCTTTCACGATCCCGCTCGGACCTCTCCTTGAGGGCCATGACCTCCACGCAGTAGGTGGTCACGCCCCTCCATTCTGTCTCGCCGGCAAGCATCTGTCTCACGACGCCTACCGGCGAGAGATCCTCCCCTATGTCTGCCGTCAGGGCGTGGCGGGCCACCGCAAACACCGGGCACTCCGCCAGCGTGTGCTGTGCGGCGTGTCGCGCCGCCCCGCAGAGCCAACAGTGGGGGGTCCATTCCCTGTTCCTCCGGCACAGGAACTCCCCGAACACCCCGTGTCCGGTGAGCACCTGCGTGACCCGGAACGGCAGGGCGCCGTGGCCGCGGTCCCGCCACTCCGATATCATCGGGAGGACCGCCCCGACGGCGCGGGTTCCGTCGGCAGCCCCCTCGGTAGGGATCTCTGCCACCTATCCGCCGCGACCAGTCGGGCCTGGCTCCGGTGGTCCTCGACCGTCGGCCCCGGCGGGTCCTCCCCGGCCTGGCGGAGGGCTCGCGAATACCAGTAGCCCCGCACGACCCTGGTGGCCAGCCGGCGCTCCACCCGCCGCAGTAGAGTGCAGCTGTGCCTACTGACCGCCAGATCGCCGGCCCATATCGGAGACCCGTATAGGGCTATGGACCGGTCGGTTCCCACGTATAGGCGGCGAACCCTCACTCACGGCCCCCCGAGGTTGGGCAACAGGCGGCCAAGATTGGTCGCCACCTGTTCCAATCGGTGGAGCCAGGCGGTCGAAGTGAACGTCCAACTGCCAGTGGCTGTCGAGATACAGACAGAGGTATCGAAGACCCCGGCCGATCACGATCCGGCACCCGTCGCCTTCGAGCCAGAGCTGGGCCGGAGGGGCTACCCCACGCCGAGGCTCGAAGAACCACATGGCCTCGGTCTTGTGAGGAGCCAGCGCCAGACCCAGCGCCCGGATCGCTCTTCGCACAATGGCGACCCCCACCTCGGCATGACGGCAGGTCCTCAACCAGTCCCGCCCGGTGACCAGCAGGTAGTAGTCATCTGCGAATACCGTGGCCCACACCCCGGGCGGGAGGTTCACCCGCCGCGCCGCGTTGTACCCCAAGTTCCATAAGGGGGGGCCCAGTTTGGACCCCTGGGGCACTCCGCAGTCGACCGCCCTCCAGTGCAGCGTACCATCCCGGCCCGTGTACAGTATCCACCTGCCATATAGGAAGGCCCCGATGATCCTCTGCAGATACGGGGGGACGTTGTAGTGAACCAGCGCCCCCCGTATGGTCCCATGGGGCAGGGTGTTGAACGCGTTTGTAACGTCCAAGGAGACGCCCAGCGCCACCACACCCCGGAACGTAGCCGACTCGGCGAGGGTGCGCACCCGCTGGATAGAGTCGATGGTGCTGCGACCCTCGCGAAACCCGAACTGGAAATCGGCCAGATCGGGGCCAACGCTCGACAGGTGGTGGACGAGGCGGTTTGCGATGACACGCTCGAAGAGCTTTCCCACCTCGTCCAACAGCACAATGGGCCGGTACGCAGAGGGAGAATCTGCGGGCCGTCCGTCCATTCGGAGGAGGACCAGCCGCCCCTCCTTCCAAATCGAGGGGAACACCCCCTGCTCCAAAGCGGCGCGGTAGAGGCGGCACAGCCTCGGACCTAGGATGCCGGACGCGATAACCCAGGCGCGGCCCGGGATGCCGTCCGGGCCCGGGGCGGTGTCCTTGGCCCCGAGCCTTCTGACGGCTCCTCCTCTTCTGTGACCCCCAGGCCGGCGGACCAGGCGACGGGCTCCGCCGCCCCTTGCTGGTGGCGCGGGTGCGACGTTCCCCCAGAACGGGGGAAGAGGGTGTCTATTACCCGCGTCAGCAGCTGGGAGTCCAGGCTCTCCGAGACCGGGGGAGCCCGTGCGCGGAGCCTGCCCATGACCATCCGGTATGGGCCCACCCAGGGGTTCTCGTCCAGAGAGCCCTGGAGCTCCTCCCACGCCTGGGATTTCGCGTCCCTGATGGCCTGCCTCAGGACTACCACGAAGACCTGGTATGTGCCCCTCAGCAGATCCTCCCTCGCCGGGTCGCGGACTAGAGCCACTGGCGTCGGGCGTGCGGACACTCGGATCGGAGATCCGCAATGTCGCCCGACCACCAGCACACCGCCCTCCGGGGGGCAGGCGCGGGGCCAGGGGCATGGCGGTGTCGCATATTGCGGTCATCGCCGCCCGGAACCACTTGGCCTCCCCCTCAACGTCCATGACCGGCCCGGCCGGAAGAGCTGGCCAGGCCACGGCAAGGGCTGCGGCCATCAGCATGTGCTTGTCCAGCCTCCTCAGCACCCAGCGACGCAGTGGCGGGCCATGCGCCGGCCAGGGGCCGGCGGGGAGGGAGTAGCCGAAGGTGATGTATAGATGATTACTCAGCGTCTCCCTCTCCGCCGCCCTCCAATTTTGCACCATGCTCCCGGCCACAGGGGACGCCCAGCCCAGATCCACAATGGATTCCCCGTGAGGCCGAACGCAGGTGCTGGTGAAGCCCCTGTTCAGGAGTAGGAGCCCCGCGCCAGCCGCCCAGAGCAGTACCGCCCGTCCTCTCGCGTCGGTCCTCGGAGACCCCCAGGCTTCGGCCTTGGAGTTGAAATCCCCGAGGACCAACGTCGGCCGGGTGTGGGAGCTAACCACAACGCTCCCCACCCGGTCCAGGAACTCCTCGAACCGCTCCAGGGACCAGCTGGGCGGCGCGTACACGCCCACCACTGCTACGCTCCCACAGTCAACGGCCACGAAACGCCGCCCCCGTGCTAAGACATCGGCAGGCGGGGGGACGTGCCGAACCGCCAGGACGATGGCGACGGAGCCCGCCGCGTCGCCTAACCAGTTGGGTCGGTCCAGTACGCGGTACGGCTCCGACACCACCGCAACCTCAATCTGCCACTCGGCCAGGGTTTGTAGCAAAAGGTCCTGCGCCCCGGCCGAGTGGTTGATGTTGGCCTGCAGGAAAGGACCCTTAGGCCCCATTGCGCGCCGGTTCCACCGCTGCCTCCACAGCTGCTCCTGCGTTGCTGGGGCCCGCGACCCCAGTGGGCGATGCAGCCGGGGACTGCTTCGCGCTCGTCTTTTTGGCGGACTTCTTTCGCCCTTTCTTCGCGGAGACCGGCGGGCATCCTCTGGTCCCCATCCTGTGCCCCGCGGGCCGCCCTGAATCGGTGCACAGGGGGCACCGCGTCGGGGCCGTACAGCCACTGGTTCGATGGTCCAGATCGCCGCAGTTGAAGCAGCGATCCGAACGATCGACCCCGCAGGGACACCGCTGCCTGACATGTCCAATCTCCAGGCAGCGGTAGCATTGCAGGGGGCGAGCCGCCAGGGCCTCGACCCGTGCTAAGGACCAGCCTCCCCTCAGCCTCCCCGCGTCGAAGACCTTGTTGGCTGCGGTGAGGGGGCACCTCACCCAGGCCCTCCCCAGGTCACGGGGTGGGGCTCGAATCTCCCCCACCTTGACCTGCTCCGCGGTGCAGGCTCCTCTGGTTGCCACCGCCGCTGCTACCTCCTCCCCGATGACCGAATCGTCGAGCCCGTTGCGGCGGATCTCGCCCATCATAACTGGGCACGCCACCCTAACCTCATCGAACCCGCGGAACACAGTTTGGAGGCGGATAACCAGGGCCACCGCCTTTGCCGCCCTCTCCGTCCCGGCGATCTCCAGCACGAGACCGCCGGTGGCCGCGCGCCTGGGCCGGAGATCGGTGATGCCGATCTCCGCGAGGTCGACCTCCTGCCTGGCCCTGATCATGGTCTCACAGCAGGTGATCTTCGCCTCGGGTGCGACCGTTAGCGTGACCGCCGAGGTTTTGGGCGGGCGGGCGAGGCGGAGCTTCTTTGTGGCCTCCTTTGACGCCTTGCCCCCCGCGGTTCCCTCTTGTCGTGCGGCCGGGGAGTATGTTGCCCCGGCCGTCGTCCTCTTCCCCGTCTTCTTCGCCAGCGGCGGAGGGGGGGGGGGGCCATCTCCACACCATTCTCCTTCGCCGCCTCTGCCTTCTTGGCTTTGCGACCTACCACCTTGGATCACGCCCCGGTCTCCTGGCGGTGGTCCTCCTGGATTTCTGCCATCCTGTCGGCAACGAACGAGCCGGAGGAGGCCGTAGGGCGGGAAGGCGCGCGAGTCCCAGTCGCCCCCGAACCCTTTTTCTGGGGCTGCGGAGTTCCCCCGGATATCGTGGGATCCCCGCGCTGTTGCCTCTGCCCCTTCCCCTGCCGTCCAGAGGTGGCAGGAGGGGGGCACCCGGCAGCGCCAGCCGGGGGACATGGCCGAGCCCGATCCCCGACGAGCTCCCGCCGGAGGTCGGCCACGCTCCGCGGGACGAGGGCAGCGATGCCATCCATAAGCGCGGCCGTCCCCGACGCCCCGGCCCCCTCCCCTTGGCGGCCAGGGCCTCGAGCTCGGTGGGGTCGTCCACGGCCCGCCTCCGTCCGGTCACGGCAGGCGACGGTGAACGCACCGGGGCGGGGTCCTCCGTCTCCTCCAACGTGGTAACCCTGCGACAGCTCCTCTTCGGCCGGGCCTCCTGCTCCAGCGGGGACGCCGGCCGCGACGCCTACCTGGTGCCACGGGCGGCCGGGGCTTCTACCGCCGGGGGCCTCTCGCGCAGAGCTTCCGGCTCCCGCCGCAGCGTCGCAATCTCCTCCCCTTGTGACGCTATTTTGGCGTCGCGGAGCTGTAATTGGGCCCTGAGCTCCTCCTTTTCGTGGTCGTCGCGGTGACGCGCGGCCCTCAGCGCCAGCTCGTTTACGACTGCCTACACGTCGCGGGATGCCTCCCTGAGGGCACGGACACACGTGCCCTTCAGGTTTTTGCACCTTCTCGACCTTTACGGCGCCCTCCATGGCGCGCGCCACAAGGTCTGGCGAGGGGAGTTGGCGCACCTCCCGCGCAATTTCCTCCGCCTCTCTCAGCTTCAGGGCCGACAGGCTTGGCTGCCGGGGGGCCGCGCCGACGTCCAGTAGCTCCCTAGTTGCCTGGAGCTCCATCTCCTCCCGCTGTAGGCGCAGAAATTCTTCTTTCTTCGCAGCAGGGGCCACGTAGTCCCCCGATGTATGGGGGCGTCCCATCTTTGCCGCAGCCGACGTGCTGGGGGTCGTGGGCGGCACCGAGATCACCGACCCATCCGACTCCTCCTCGCTGTCAACCGGCTGTCGCCAGAATCCCCTATTAGAGGCAGCAGAAGAAGCCCTGCTGCCCCTGGTGGATCCCGCCGACATGGGTCGGGCCCTTCTGGCCCGAGCGGGAGCCGCGGCACTACTGGGCCCCGGCTGCGCCGTCTCCTCATCCCTCGCCGACCTGACCGTGTCAGGTTCCCTTGCCTGGTTTGTCATCGTTTCGACCCGTCCTGCGTTTTGTTTTTGGTTTGTAGAATTTTCCAGGTCCGTCCCACGAGTAGGTCGGATCCTAGGTCCGCCCAGGCAGAGCCGCCTTACCTGGGTAAGGCAGATACACCCGGGGGGTCGCCAGGTACCCCGGGGTTGGTCGCTAGCGACTGGTGCAACCACCAGCCACCCCTGGTGCTAACTCCAGGGGCATCCTCTTCACCGCGTGCCGCAGCTTGCGGCTAGGGATTTTTGAATAGATTGTGATCCTCGCAGGCCGGCCGGTTAAGGCAAGCCTCCCGTTCCAGCGAAACGTGACCATTGGATTACGGTATAATTGCTAGGGCACCCCGGGTTCGCTACCCGCACCTGACTGCCACGCACCCTGGCCCCAGGAGAACTCAACGACGCCGCTGCAACCTTCATCGCCTTTCAGCCCTGGACCTTTCCGGCACGGTAGTACCTTCCAGAGTCCAAAGGCCGTAGCCCAAGGACCCCGCCGTTATCGCCCCAAGTCCTCATTGAGGCCATTCCAGCGGCAGCGATCGTCCCCCGTTCAGTCGCCTTGTACGACAGGCAGGGGTTACCGTGTCTGTATTCTATCCCCCAGTCACAGGGAAGATTTGAATGGGCTTTCCGTTCCTTGGTGTTTGGTCCGCGGGAGCTATCGCTCCTACCCTCCATGCGCTCCGAAAAGTGCATGGCGAGCATTCCCCTATCCGCCACCTGTGGTATCACCACCCCGCCTATCCTGGATAACCAGGTAGGTCCGTGGAGCGGGAATCCAACCTAACCTAACCTTTTTTTTTTTTTTTTTACGTGGGGGAAATCTTCGAAAGACGCCCCCAGCCCCCCTGGGGAGGAGCCGAGGGTAGTGCCGGATTTTTACCAGCTAAAACCCCCACGGTGGCCTACGCTGGGTGTTGGGGAGGGTTCCGGGACCTCTGACGAACAACACCGGGGCCCAAACACCCATGGCGCCATCGGGGGCCACACCCGATGACGGCACTCCTCGGGCCGCGTGCAATAGGGACCGAGGCCCCAGCCCCGGCCCCCTGCGGCCCCGCATAAGTTTCGCGGGGCCGCGCGATCGGTGTTTGGGGGGGGGGGGACGTTCGCCCCTCCCCGGTGCTCCTGTTCCGGGGGGTGACTGGTGTCCCCCCATAGAACTCCTCTTCAGGGGCAGCGGGTGCTCCCCCCTCTCCTCTTCTCCCCGTTGGGGGCGGTGGGCCTGGTATGTAACATCTTCACCGCCCACCGCCCCATCTCCCTCAGGTGACGCCGTCAGGGGGTCTCCCTCGCCTACGCCCCCTCGTTCTTCTGCGGATGGGGTCGGTTCTGACCCGACCCCGCTCCGCTTCCTCCTTCAGAGCGATGTCCGTCTCGCAGTAATCGGTGACCGCCTTCCACTGATTCTCAAGTGCCGCCGGCGAGAGATCACCACCAACTTCGCACCGCAGGGCGTGACGGGCCCGCGCAAACGCTGGGCAGTGCTCCAGGGTATGTTGCGCGGTGTCCCGCCCCGCCCTGCAGTGATGGCATGCTGCCGTCCCCTCCGCCCGGATCCAGTGCAGGAACTCACCGAAAACCGTGTCCGGTGAGCACCTGTGTGGTCCTAAACGTGAGCCTTCCGTGGCCGTGTTCCCTCCATTTCTTGAGCACTGGAAGGACCGCCCCGGCTAAGCGCTGGGCCTGGCGCCTAATCCTAGCAACAGCATCGGTCATCTCTTCTAGCGGGATCCCGTCCAGACGAAGGGCACGCTGGCGCCAGAAGACTTTGGCGTCACCCTCTGCCTGGAACTTGAAGGGGACAACCCCCGCCAAGGTCATCGCCGCCACGTAGCGGAATCCATCAGGGTGTTCGCCCATATGGGCGCACCATAGAGGGCCATGCTCCGCACGATCCCCACGTAGAGATGGCGAACCTTCTCGTTGCTTGCCCTGTCTAGTCTAGGGGCCAGACGACCGAATTGCTCCTCGAAGCGCCAGTGGCTGTCCGGGCGGTGGCGCAACCCCACGCCGAGGCGAGTAAAACCACATCGCCTCGGTTTTGTGGGGAGCTAGCTGAAGCCCCAGCCGCCGAATCCGCGCGGCAACGGCAGCGACGCCAATCTCGGCGAGGCGGCTAGTCCTTTTCCACCACCGACCGACGGCCAACACGTGCGTATCATCTGCGAAGCACGTGAGGCTCACACCGGTCGGGAGCTCGAACCGCAAGACCGAGTCGTACCCCAGGTCCTAAAGTGTGGGACCTTTCGCAGAACACTGGGGTACGCCACAGTCCACGTCCCTCTCGTGCATCAGGCCATCCCGGCCCCTGTACACAATCTTCCTGTCCCGGAGGTAGTCGCCGACGATCCTCCTCATGTAGAGGGGCGCCTTGTGGCGTATCAGCGCCCCCCTTATCGTCCCGTGAGGCAGGGTGTTGAAGGCGTTGACGATGTCTAGACTAACGCCTAACACCACCCTGCCCCGGGACGTGGCCGAGTCGCAGCGGGAGCGCATCGACTGGATTGCGTCGATAGTGCTGCGCCCCCGCCTGAAGCCATATTGCGACTTGGCCAAGTCGGGGCCCTCCTGGAACAGGTGCTGGACCTGGCGGGATATCAGAATCCGCTCGAACAACTTCCCCACCTCGTCCAACAGCACGATGGGCCTGTAGGCCGAGGGACTGTCGGCGGGTCGCCCATCCTTCCGGACGAGGACTAGCCGACACGTCTTCCACTGTTCTGGAAAGACTCCTTCCTTAATGCAGGCGCTGAAGAGGCGTCTCAATCTCGGACCGAGGACGCGTAGAACCCTCACCCAGGCACGGCCGGGGATGCCGTCGGGGTCCGGAGCAGTGTTTCGAGCCCCCATCCGTTTAATCGCCCCGGCCAGCTCCTCCCCCGTGACCCCCAGTTCGTCGGACCAAACCAGCTCCTCGTGGTCCGGCGGGGGGCGGGTGTGATCCCTTTCCCGTGGGAACAAAGTGTCGATTACCCGCCCCAAAAACCGGGGGTCGAGGCACTCCATGACCGGGGGCGTCCAGGGCCTAAGCTTGCCCATCACCATTTTGTATGAGCGCCCCCATGGGTCCTTCTGGAGAGAGCCTAGGAGCTTGTCCCATGCCCGGGATTTAGACTCCTTGTTGGCCGCCTGCAGGGCGGTCTCCAAAACTGGGTACTGCCCGTACAGATCCTCCTCCCTCGCTGGGTCGCGGAATGTCCTTCTTCTACGGGCCCTTTGCCACTGGCGACGGGCTGCGAGAGAATCTTGTCTCAGATCACCAATGTCGCCCGTCCACCAGTAGGCGGCCCGCCTGGGGAGGTTCTTGGTCCGGGGCATGGCGGCGTCGCACACCGCCTTCATGGCTCCCCGGAAACGTTCTACCTTCACCCCAATGTCCGCGACCGGCCCGGCAGGTGTTGGCAGCCAGGCCAGAGCAAGGGCTGCAGCCTTCAGCACTTCCTCGTCCATCCTCTTCAGCGCCCACCGTAGCGGTGGTGGTCCACAGGGACGGTGGGCGGTGGTGGTAAGGTCGAGGCGGATGTATAGATGGTCACTAAGTGTGACCGCCTCTTCCACCACCCTCCATCTCTGCACCATACGCGCGGCCAGGGGAGTCGCGAAAGACAAATGGACTATAGACTCCCCCTGGTCACGCACGCAGGTGCTCTCGCGTTTGTCCTCGGGGAGCCCCAAAATGACGCATGGGCATTAAAGTCCCCGAGGACTAGCACTGGCCGGGGGGAACAACGGGAGACAAAGTCCCCCACCCGGTCCAGGTACTGTTCATATTGCGCGAGAGGCCACCTGGGCGGGACATAGAGCCCCACCACCGCTATTTCACCCCACAGCACGTCGATGAACCCCCGACCCGTTCCAGTGGGGCGGGGTGTGGCGGTACTGTGGTGCCAATAATCGCCACGGAGCCGTCCTCGTCCCCGAACCAATCTGGTCCGTCGAGGACTCGGTACTGCTCCGCGGCCACCGCCAACCCAGCCTTCCACTCGGCCAGGGTTTGGAACAACATGTCCTGAACCCTGGCCGAGTGGTTCAAGTTGGCCTGAAGTATTCGGCCCTTGGGCCCCATACCTAGGCCTTACGAGCCGCCTCCGCGGCATTTTTACTTGCCGACATGACAGGGGAATTTTTCTTGCCCCCCTTCTTCGACTCCGCAGGCTTGGTCCTTGATGCCTGTTCCTTGGGGGCTGTTCCTGCCCCTTCAACGGCACTCTTCTTCTTCCTCGGGGAGGAGGAGGGGGCACAACCTTTTGCCCCCAATCGATGCCCCGCGGGCCGCCCCAGGTCAGGACAGAGGGAGCACCGCGGGGTGGCGCTACAATTGCTGGCCACGTGGCCCGACTCTCCGCACGCATAGCAGCGGTCGGACCTATCAGCTTCGCAGGTGCATCGCTGCCTAACATGCCCTCTTTCTTGGCAGCGATAACACTGCAATGGCCGCGGTGGTAGCGCCTGTATCCTGGTCGAGGACCACCCTCCCAGAACCCTCCCAGAGACGGATAACTTTTTGAGTTATCTCGCCCAGACGGTCCCCATCCTTTGGGGGGAGGTGCGAATCTCCCCCATTTTAATTTCTTCAGCGGAGCAACCTCCCGCAGCGGCCACCGCGGCCACCACCTCCACCGGGGTGACCGAGTCGTCGCGACCGGTCACCCTCACCTCGCCCGTTTTTATGGGGCGGGCAACCCTGACCTCAGTGCCGCTAAACACCTGGCGGAATCGGTCAGCCAACTTGGCCGCTTTGTCCGTCCTGTCCTCCCCAGGTACAGTAAAACTTGGATATATGCAACAAACATTGGGACCCAGGCGTTGCATATATCCACTCGAGGTGTCGAATCTCGGGTTACACGCGACGAGCAGCCAAGCGTGAACGTAGAAAAGGACAGACAGTGGTGGAAAGAGAGAGGTCCGATGATCAAAGGAAAGAGCCGAAACGTATCGATGTGACTAATACTAATTCAACTATAAAACTTTTTTATCTTTGACTTCCTTTTACTGAAACTTTTACTAACGCATTGGTGAAATTTTTCTGATTAAAATCATACCAAACACGATATAGTTTGAATTATAATTACTTGCTAAAATTGATGTTAAAAGTTGGCGAAAAGCAAAGGTGGATTGGAAATGAAAACCGGTTTCGGCGTCGGCTCGGGTTTCAAACGTTGCATATATCCAAGCGAGGTGTCGATTCTGGGCATTTAAACATTGCATATATCCAAGCGAGGTGTCGATTCTGGGCATTTAAACGTTGCATATATCCAGTCTGGGTGTCGATTCTGGGCATTTAATGTTGCATATATCCAGTCTTGGTGTCGATTCTGCGTCCGTACGTTTGTACCGTGCCGCGTTACCTATTCTACGTTCGTACACAACATGCGACGTGTTGCATGTTGCATGTTGCGCGTTTGATGCATCTTTGGCGTACGGCCTGCCTTATACATATGTAGCCAAACCATATCGTGTATGGTACCATTAGAATCAGAAAAATCTCACAAATGCGTTAGTAAAAGTTTCATTAAGAAAAAGTGAAAAATAAAAAAGTTTTATCGTTCAATTAGTATTAGTCACACCGATATTACGGTCGGATCATATTACACGGTTTCCTCGCCGAGCGGCTCGGTTCGGCTTAGGGGGATCCCCCTAAGTGGAGGGGATAGCGATGTTGCATATATCCAGTCAAACTTTTGTTGCATATATCCAGGTTTTACTGTATCTCGAGGACCAAGCCACCGGTCCGAGCTCTTCTGGGCATCAACGCCGTGATGCCCAGCTCCTCCAACTTGACCCGCTCCCGGGCCATGAGCATGGCCTCGGCGTATGAGACCTTAGCCTCGGGAGCTAGGTTGACGGTGACCGCCGCAGTACGAGGAGGGCGGGGGGCCTTCTGCCTGGCAGATTGGGCTCCTTGCCCCTTGACCGCCGGTGCCGCCCCTCTCTTCTGCCCCTTCTGGGCAACCACCTTGGAGCCTTGGGAGGGAGGGGCCTTGGCCGCTATCGCCTTCTTCTCAGCAGCTTTAGCGCGGCGGCCAACCACCGTCACCCAGGTCCCATCCGCCGTCCTCCGATGCTCCTCAACAATCCGGGCCATTCTGGCCTCCACACATGATGCCGGCTGGTCCGGTGCTGAGGAGGGCCCTGGCAACGACTCCGTGGCAGGCAGGGACTTATTCCGCACCCGCCTCTCCGCTTCCTTCCTCGATGCAGGGGGGGTGGTCAGAGCCGTAGCTCCTCCCTTAACACACTCCGCCCTCTTAGGCGGGGGCTGGACAGCTGCAATAGCGGCTTTGAACTCCGCCCTGAGCACCGACAGACCTTTCTCGAGGAGAGCCACAAATCCCCTCATCAGATCGGGCTCGGGGACACCAACCTTCCCCTCCTCTTTTCTAGGTGCAGCAGTTGGGATCGGGACCTGCACCACGGGGCATTCAGGCGGGCAAGACGGTAAGTCAAAAATTTCGACTTCGTCCTTCCTCCTTTTCCTGCCCGCCTCTTCGCCGGACAATGGCGAGTCGGGCCTCGCGACCCTCTTCGGGCCCGCGATTACCGGCGTCTCCGTGGTCGCGACCCGGCATGTGACTTCAGCCAGGCTTTGCTGGAGGATGCTAAAATAACCTTTTTTTTTTGTTTCTGTTGGAAGAGGAAATGCGTTTGCGCACGCGCGGGTTGATCCCCTTTCGGCCTTCGTCTAGAGGGGCCCCGGGCAGTGTGGGACTCATGTCCGCCCTGGGGGGGCTGCCTGGCGCCCGTTTGGTGCGGGCAAACCCAAAGAGGCAACCCCAGATGGGGGCAACCTGGCAACCCGACCCCGAAGGGTGGGGTTTAGCACAAGAGTAGGTCTCAGCCCAGAAGGAGCGACCTTCAGCAGGTAGTCCAGAGGGGACAGTCCTGTTGCTGGATATACTACCCACTAAAACCTCTCCCCTGTGTGAGCCGCCTGTATCTTTTCATCTTTGGGATAAATAAAGAATACCAACGTATAGCCACAACGGCGTTTTGGCAATTCAATGCATTTCGCATTATTCCGTCCTCCCGCAAAAACGCCATGCGCTAGGCACCATGGGGCATCTGCGGATCCACGCCGTTGCACCTCCGATCTTGCGGTAGGACATTTTCAACCTGAGCAGTACACGCAGGAATTTTTTTTCAGCAACGATCGGCACCGGGGCATCCTCCAGGATCGCGCCTTCCCGGCGTGACCGCGCCACCTCTTCGCCTGCCTAGCATTTTGCCGGGACTGGGGTTCCTCTTCGGCCACGACCAGGAACCGGAGCTCCTGCTCAACGGGTGGTCGCGCCATGTGTTCACCTGCTTCAGCAGGGCTTGCTTTTCGGCCACGATCAGGACCCGGAGCTCCTGCTCAACGGGTGATGGCGCCATGTCTTCGTCGGCTGCAATCCTCGATGACCTGTTCCACGCACACTCGCACACACACTCTCACGGGCTTCAAGCAACCATCAAACTCGCACAAAATAAATGAATAAATATATAAATAAATAAACCAATAAATACCTGTATCCTGATTAACCATTGAAGGCGTCCTCTTCTCCACTGCAGCATCCCAGCCACGTCTGTCTTCATTTTCCGCCTCTTCTATTCTCAAGTCGTCGCCACTCTTCTTCTGCCTCGCCACCTTCTCTTGTGCTTTCAGCCATGATGTCCCGATACCTGTTGCATACATCCCGCACACGCACACTCACCCTCGCACACACTCGCACATTCTTACAAGATCTCAAGCACACAAAAATAAATGATTAAGTATATTAATAAATAAACGAAAGCTCACCCGTGTTCTGCTTCACTCCTTCAGAGCGTCCTCTTCTCACTGCAGCGCCCCAACCACGACTGTCTTCTTCGCTGTCTTCTATCTTCACGCCCCCTTTTAGTCGCCTCTTACGACAGGCAGGGGTTACCGTGGCTGTATTCTAACCTAACCTAACCTAATCTAACCTTTTTTTTTTGATATTTTGACAGCAAGAAAATACATTTACGCTAGCGAGGAACCCGTCGGGTTAGGAGGGGTCGCGGGCAGTGCGGGACTCAAAGGTACATACCAAAACAAGTTTCCCTGAGTTGGATCGTTAGAGTACCCCAATACCCACTAAAAACTTGCTCCGTATCGGCCACAGATACCTCCGGCAACCCCAGAGGGCTTTAATGGAGAGCATTCTGTGTAGCCACGATGTTGCTTACACATCGACCGACTCGGACGACCTAAAGGCGTTCAGTCGTCCAAGAACGTCGCGGGTAAGCCCCAGCGCACCTCCGCTTATAACGCAGGCTATTTTGACCGACGGTGATTTCATTTAGCCACAGAAGGCACAGAGAGCATTAGGTGGGCACTCTGCAGCCGCTGTGCGTACACACCGCCGGAACTGTGGATTATCTTTGCAGAATCATTTCTCCCTACCCGTGTGTTTGCTACGCAGGAGATGAGTGGGATAAGCTGAGCCGCTTGGTCATCAGAGGCCGCAACGCACATTTGGGCGAGCTGAGCCTCTCAATGGGCGAATTTCAGCCTGGGAAAGGTCGCGAAAACGCAGGAGTACTCGCAAAATTGCGAGAAGAAGGAGAGCCCGACCCGCCTGGACACCAGCGACCGCTTCACACATTTGGGTGAGTTAAGCCTCTCGATTAGCGGATTTCAGGCCTGGAATTGGTTACGCGCACTGAGGAATGCACGCATAAAAGCGAGCGAGAGGAAGGCTTGGGTTGCCTGGACACCAGCGACCGCTGGGCGAGCTAAGTCTCTTAATGGGCAAATACCAAGCATAGGTGAATTCGCGAGAGAGCATTGCCAACGCACAACGATGCCCTTTAAGCGCGTACCGAACCGACCTGGATCGCCTGGACATCAGCAGCCACAACACACTTTGGGTCGATGGGCGAGTTCCAGGTTAAGGGCACAGACTCCTTCGAGGCCTCCTCCGAATCGATGTAAGCGCCATTGGAAAGAATCGGGCAATCGTGAAAACACATAATTGAGAAATTCGACATTTGACGGTGTGACATCTAACGTCATTATGCAGAATAAGAAACGAAAGTGAGGTGGCATAGTTGCCAAATCACATCATTTGAGAGTTCTATCGCGGTGTTGCCGCCTCTGTGACCATCTAGCAAAATGAATTTGCTCGAGCCGAGCGAGATTTTGGTTCCTGGCCGACATAGAAAAGGAGAGCGCGAAAGAAAGAGGAGTATCATGAATGAAACAACGTAGGGCCGATCGGCGGAAATATAGTCACACGCTACGACAGATTCGATGAGACTCTGTAATACACATAACGTACACGACTATAAAACTTATAGGAATAAAAACTATATGGCATTAATAATTTCAGGAAAGGAACGAAAAATAAAGACATGTAAATTGATCTATAATATACAATATCTATTGATTGAAATATAATCAATAAATATAAACAATGCCTCTTCTTTCTCCGCGACGTCTACATCATCGATTACCATGACAGCCACTCCAGCCACGTGTTATTGAAATTTTTTTTATCTGAAATATAATAATGAATTTTAATATAATTGTACCTGCATATACAGGGTGTCCCAGTCTAAGTGTGACAGAATTATATTAAAATTCATTATTCATTTCTTTATTTCTTATTCCCTTCTTGAAATTATTATGTCAGGTAGTTTTCATTCCTATAAGTCTTATGGTCGCGTACTTACGTTATGTGTATTATTTCATTCATTCTACCCCTACCAGCATCACGAATCCGTCGTTCTTTGATGTTTCCGAACATAGAAAAGGATAGCGCAAGAAGGATAAACAAAGAGAGAAAGACTCGCAAGCACAACATTTAATCCAATATTATGCTACTAAATGTTGATCGATTTATATTGTGTTTAGCTTCATTTTAATGAGAAAAATCTTCTCCACATGATAGTGAAATTTTTATTAACAAAAAGTACCAAATAAAAAACTTTATTCTGTGCACTAGTATGGTCACATTGACACGGGACATTTAAATGAAGGCAATAAATCCCTATTTCAGTCCCTCTTTCGTCTTTAGCTACTGACTCTTTCTAATCAGTGTTTACTGACTAGGCAATCAAATTTGAAAAATGATTCTCCTATTTCATAACAGTTGCGGAGTGGACCGGCAATAGTTATGTACATTTATCGAGTTTTCACTGCATCTGGTGCAAGTTTTATAATTCATTTTTCTGGCATACCATTTCAAGTATTCCATCTGTCATTTAATTAATAAAAAAACATGATTATAAATATGAATAAAAAAGTTTGATGGTTGCACACATTAGTATATGTATTGTTTCATTCTCGGACCTCTTTCTCTTTCGAGCGTCCTATTCTTTTCTATGTCTGGTAGGAATCAAAATCGGCTCGAGCCTGTTGCAATTGTAACAGATGTGGCAACAGTGTGACAGAAGTGTTAATACGTTGCGGCAACTATGCCATACTTGTGGCTATATTCGCGTAGCTGTTTGTGGTGTCAAATTAGAATTTACATTTATCGACTGATTTGTGTTTTTATCGACCCCGATGATAACGTGGTCAAATATACCATCAATGCCTCTGACGAAATTTCGTTTCACGTCTTCCAGAAGTGATAAATTGTGAAAAATCGAATTTCAGTGATATTGTGCTAGTTCAAGGAAGGGTGGTCTGGTGTGCTATGGGTGAAAAAAACATTAATTCGTCCAATATTTGCTAAAATGTAGCCGAACGCAGCATTCGGCAGCCATGTTGTTTGCTATATCGAAAATACCATTTTTCTCAACGTATGGTGTTTAATAGCGTTCAAACGGACCAGACCACCCTGTGGTGAAGTCTACTCGTGGGTGCTGTACCCGCGAAAATTTCATTTCTGCAATTATCGAGATGTAAAACGAAATCTACGAAATCGAGTGTCTCTCTCACGCATGGCGTATACGTGCATGCTTTTCGTTGATTGTGTGAGTGCACGCATACAGGTCATGGCACAAGGAGTCTGTGCCCTTAAGGATAGACCGCGTAAGGTAACTCGTTTCCGAGGGAAGCTCGTATGAGCTCGCGACAGGTAAGGCCGAATCGCCTGGACATCAGAGACAGCAGCACCGGGTCGAGTGAGCTGTCCTCTCGATGGGCGAAATCCGGTTTCAGGAATGGAAACGTAAGGTATCGCGTGATCGAAGGAGTATCGGTGCGCGAGGGTTCCGGGTCGCGTGGACACCAGTGACAGCAGCACTCGTAAGAGTGAACTGGACTACCTGGCGGGCGAATTCCAGATGAAAGAGAGGGTGCGAAACGTAACGCGTAAGCGAGGGAGTGCTGGTGCGAGCCCGCGAATGGGGTATGCCCGGGTCGCTTGGACACCATCGACCGCAACACACATTTGGGTGAGCTAAACCTCTCGATGAGCGAATTCCGGGCGTGGAAGAGGACGCGAAAAGTTTTCGCACGAAGGAATGCTCATGCGAGAGCACGCGGTAGCGCTCGGTAGGCTCGTGTCGTTTGTCGCGTGTATTCGTCCATCCATTCAGTTCATACAATCCTTTTACACGATTCAATTCTATACTACATGTGTGTAAGATTCAATTCTATACTGCATGTGTGCAAGGGCACCGTAAGCGGAACGCTACGTATAGTGCGTACGCAATCAGAGAACCGAAGGGGAAGAGTAAGAAGGGTCGCGGTTCGCCGAGAGTCGGCCAGCGAGAGGAAGGATCAGGACGGCCGGTCTCGATCCACTGCCCGGCAGGTACAGCGAGAGGGGAAGATCGAGCTCGGGATGCTGTGAAGAGCGAGCGCGAGAGAGGGGATCAAAGAAGAAGCCGCGGGTCGGAATCCGGGAGAGAGCCGAGACGCGAGCGTAATGCGTCCGAGATTAGGGTCACTGATTGGGGATCGCGCGTCAGGTTAATGCGATTTTAATTGAATTTAATTAAATTGATGTAAGGAAATTTAAAATGTAATAAAATTCAAAATTTATCAAAATCTAGAATTTACAGAAAACTAGAATTGATGTTTCGTGTTTGAAGAACCACATTAATATTATAATCAAGAATGCATACGAACCAAAACCTTGAATTTTAAATTGAAAATTGATTTTAAAGGTAATTAAATACAATTTTCACGAAAGAAAGTTGGTGCAGATTGCTTTCAAGATTAATTGTCGGAGAGAGAGGTAGATGTTCGGGAAATGTAGAATGTATTAAAATTGGATTTTCGAAATTTGAATTTTAGATTAGGCACGAAAGCTAGCAGTTTTAAGCGCCTCGTTGGGCGGGTGGTAGGCGCGTACTAACGGGTGATGAACGGATTACGTCACCCGCTCTGAGGTATCGGCCGAAACTGGGTCAATGGGTCAGCCGTCGGTCGGCGTCTAAAGGGGTTGCGAACGAACCGGGTCGTGTACAAAGTGTCCGATACTGCCGATCTGAAGGGGCTTCGCGGGCGATTCCTTTTTAGTCGCCTTTTACGACAAGCCAAGGAGGCTGGAGCCGTATTCTGTAACCGCCCGCCTCCAGGGGAGGATGGATGTAGTCTTCCACAGTAAATGTGTTAGAGCTAGAAGTTTCCAGGATTTAAGATTAGTGACAAATTAAGCTTTATGATTTGGGGTTGTGAAATTGTGTTGATGTTAGACTTGAGACCCGGGAGGAGTTCTGGATTTGGATTTTAAATTGAATTTAAATTGAGGGTAGAGTTGATCGCGAGAATCGTAGTCTAAGAGTAATTAAATATAATTTGTGCGGATGCGATGTAGATGAAAAAATGCTCGTTATCTTAGAATTAAAGTTATGGGGAGGCTAAAATGGGTGATCAAGGAGAAGAATTGTACTTGAAATTAAGGGGATTCTGAGAATCTTGAATTAAGATAACATAACACATAGAAACTGAAAGTTTAAAAGTAAAAGCAGATGTGTACAGTAAGAATGGGTGTGGATCCTGAGCAGAATGTAAAAGGTGAAAATAGTGGAGAAATAAAAACATAAATAAAGAAATAAATGGAGGAATAGGGAAAAAGGACGGTAGAGAACAACGAAAAACAGCCAGAAACAGCTGTAAGCGGAAAGTTTGTAAAGCGGCATACGGTAGATTTGGAGTTAAGCTGTACCAGGTGTCGGGTAGGGTAGGCGATAAAGTAGGTGATGGGTAATAAACGGGCAATGAGGAGCAAGGCGCTAAAGGAGGCGACGTAGGGTAAAAGCGGTGCGAGTTCGCAAGGAATAATAGGGTAATAGAATGCAAGTACAATGAAGCAGTAAAGCAGAGTAACGCAGCAGCATAAACTAGGAGGCCTGCTCGAGCGACCAGAAGGAGACAAAGGAGAATGGAAACAATAAGGAAAATAAAGAAGTCGGAGTTTTATTGTCCTCGTGAAGCGTAGCTGACAAAAAGTAAATATGCAGGGGCACGCTGACGGGCGCGGGAGTCATGTCGGAAAGGTACCCGTGCCTGATTATCAAGGTGTAGTGGGTGTGTAGGAGATGCCGCATGGAGGGAGCTACATATTCGCGTACAGCAGGAGGGTCCAAAAAAACAGAGTAGATAGGGTCATGGTTCGTCGAGAGTCGGCCGGCAAGAGGAAGAATCGGGCCGATCGATCTCGCTCCACTGCCCAGCAGGTACAGCAAGAGGGAAAGATCAAGCACGGGATGTCGCAAAGAACGAGCGCTGGGGGGGAGATCAGAGAAGAAGCCGCGAGTCGGGATCCAGAGAAGAGCCGTGACGCGAGCATAATGCGTCCGAGATTCGAGGGCGCTAATTGGAGATCGTACGCCGCAGAAAATGCGATTTAAATTAAATTTGATTAAATTGATTAAGATGTAATTTGAAAAATGTAATAGAGTTCAAAGTTCAACAAAATCTAAAATTGGCAGGGAAATAGAATTGGTGATCCGTAGTTGAAGACCGCGATAATATTACAATTGAGAGTTGATACGGGTCAAACCTTGAATTTTAAACTTATCATTAAATACGGAGGTAATTAGATACAGTTTCCGCGAGAGAAAGTTGGTGCGGATTGCTTTCAAAATTTGTTTCCAGAGAGAGAAGTAGGTGTTCGGAAAAAGGAGCATATCTTAGAATTGTGTTATCAAGATTGGAATTTAAGATTAGACGTGAGAGCTAGAAGTATTAGGGCGCCTCGTCAGGCGGGTGAGAGGCACGTACAAGCAGGTGATGAGCGGATTACGTCACCCACTCGCAGGTACCGGCCGGAACCGGGTCAACGAGTCACCCATCGGCCGGTGTCCGAAGGGATGCGAACGGGCCTCGTCCGTGCATGTCGGCTTGTTGCTACCTATCTAGAGGGGCTAAACGCGCGGTGCCTTTTAAGTCGCCTTTGATGACAGGCTTGGGAGGCTGGAGACGTATTCTGTAACCCCCGCCTCCAGGGGAGCCTTGATTCTATACTTCCACAGCAAATAGGATCGGATATAATCGAAAGTCTGGTCTATGCCTTATTAAGTCAACACCCTTGACCGTTATTGATCAGTGAGTGCAATTGATTTAATTGTAATTTATTCACGTTATTAATGTTGACTTGATTAGGTCCTTTCATCGAAGGCTTGGTAAGTTTTGGGTTGCCGGGCTTTGTTGAAGACGACCACGAGACCCCTGCTTCGATCGAGGGGAGGCGAGAAAGCGAGGGGAGTGTGCCGAAGCGCGTGTCTCGAAAGCGGGGCTCAAGGGTGAGGGACTACCCCTCGCAGGTTCCCTCAGCCACAACGATTGCCGGCCGCTCTGGATATAAATTGGGGCACCTCGTAGGGGCCTTCATTTAGTACATTTCTAACTGGGGAAGTCGCTAGTTCGCGCTGTTTGTGGTGCTCCGAATCGAAGCTTGGAGCAATACGCGTGTGTCGATACGTGCGCCGTAGTGCAGTGAGGGGTTATTGTGCATAACTAAGCGCAGCAGATCAGCACAGCACACCACAGCACATTGCTAATCCTCGCAGCGAAAAGGACCCGCTGTCGCCGACAACGCCCACGCGCCAATGCGTCTACAGCAGAGGCGGGTGAAGAAGAAGAGGAAGGAGGAGTAAAACAGAGGAAGAGCGACGCAGCCGATCACTATCAGTCAACCTACGACAAGCATCGCTGAGTA
This sequence comes from Osmia bicornis bicornis, assembly GCF_907164935.1. NCBI lineage: Eukaryota > Metazoa > Arthropoda > Insecta > Hymenoptera > Megachilidae > Osmia > Osmia bicornis. The sequence goes on from NW_025791340.1 coordinate 136,679, forward strand.
AGTAAGTATTGAGTGATCATTTGTCGATTAACATTTATCGCACCATCCTTGTTTGTTCAGCCTGCCCGTTTAAACACTACTATTGTTGCTGATGCTGGTGTTAGTTCCGCTGCCGTTGCTTCTATTAATACGTAGCTGGTTAGTCCTTGATTGTCAACCATGCTGGATATTGGCCGAATGCCGACTGTAAATAGCTGTTCGGTTTGCCGGTGTCCTGATACTAATTGCTTAGTTCTATCCTTACTCTTGAAGAAGTTGATTGAATTAGTTCGATCTTGACTAGCTTAATTAATTAAATATATTCAGTTAAATCCTGGCTTGGCTTGACTTCGCTTCACGTTGTCGAGTGGTTCCATGACTTGTTTCTAAGTCGGGTCAGGTCAGCCCGCTGTCCCGCTTCATCCTTGGATTGGGTTGCGTGAGTTGAATTAAGTTGATAGGGCGGGCGGAGAGGGAGGGCGATGCACGCAGATTGATGCGAGTCAGTTGAAACAATGCATTCCGTGCTATAGTTGTTCACTTTTCTCCCGCTCTTTCGCCCTTTTTTTTCCCTTCCCTTTTTCCTTCGTTTCTCTTATTCTCTTTCCCTTCCTTTCTTTTCCCTCTTTTGATTCAGATTTAAGTTATAGATCACAAGTCATTTGCTTCGCTTTCCGAATCCATGTTACTCATTGTTTGCTGTGGTTTAGGATCCTTGTACCGTGAGGGTCATAACCGGGGTTGTCATTGCCGTTACAAGTCGCAGTAAGTGTTGATCACTGCCATGTCAGTTCAGTTCGACTTAAATGTAGATCCTTGTACTTAAGAGTGCCCGTTTCCTTTTGTTCCAATAGCTACGTTACTGTGCTGCTAAATCTCCGAGCCGAAGAAGAAAGAGAAGAGGAAAACATGTCTGCGTTCAGCGTACTGCAGATCAATTTAAACAGATGCTGCGCGTCACAGGATCTCTTGTAACAGGCCGTGAACGAGTTTCGCGCGGATATAGTCGTCATCAGTGAGCCGTTTAATCCTCATCCGAATTGGCATCAGGACAGGAGCAGCCCAGCCTGCGTGTGGTATACGAATCGTCCTAGCTGCAACATGGGGGTGACTAGAAAGGTGTTTGAGACAGACGGATGCGTGGCATTGGAGACTCGCGAGTTTGTGATAGTGAGTTGTTACTTCTCATCATCACTGGCTATAGAAAGCTTTGAAGGTCAATTACGGGGTCTTGCGACATGCCTGTCAAGTGTTAGGAAACCGATTATAATCGCCGGGGATTTCAATGCCCGCTCTCCGCACTGAGGATCAGATCGCGTGGATACACGTGGTCACCGTATGATGAAGTTGATCGAGCAAGCAGGGCTGATGCCCGTGGCAAGTCAACGAGGCCCGTCGTTCGAGCGTGGTGGCGTGGATTCTCGAATCGATGCCCTTGCTTGTAGCCGCAGCCTCCACGGTCGAATATCTAGGTCCACAGTGTCCACGCGCTATTTGGGGTCGGATCACGGCTATCTTATTCATCGATTTAAAGCGAGACCAGAGGCTATTGGTTCGCCCGAGGATTCTCTTTGGGAGGCGAGACTAGGTCGCCCGGACATGGAGGCGTGGAGGGAAATAGTGAGCGGCCAGTTACCGATGCCAGGATCCCTGGATCCAACAGTTCAACGTAGTCAAGAGAGAGGAACTGCAGCAGCCGGCCCATCAGAACAGTCCGTGCTACCGCCGCTGTGCACCGTGGCCGAAATTGACGAAGTGATTGAGGAGTTAGAGACGCTCTTTCAGTCAACTCGTCCACCATTGCCGACCCGCAAGAGGAGGAAAATACAAAATGTACCATGGTGGAGCCAGGAGATAGCAGATCTTTGTCTCCAAGCAAAGTGTCTCCGCCACCGCTGGCAGAAGGTGGCTCGCCGGAGCCCGACGGCAGCACGACAGCAGGCGCACCCGTATCGCATGGAGATGCTGGGAAGCCGACGTGCCTTATCCTTGGCATTGCGTCGAGCTACAGAGGCATCGTGGAGTAAGATGGTCTCGACTATCGAAGAAGATCCGTGGGAGAAACCCTACAAGGCGGTCATGAATCGTCTAAAGGGGAAGTCGCCCCTGGTTCGCCTCAACCGAGAGGAGTTCCACGCAACGGTGTCCGCGCTTTTCGTGATGGAGCAGGAGCGACAAGAAGAGGCTGCCATCCCAAGGAGTAGTGCAGCAGAAGAAGAGGAGGAAGACGAAGCAAGAGGAGAAGAAGCAGCGCAGGCTTCATTGATCTGGCCTCGTCAGGAAGGAGCGTCAACGTCTTCGGCATCCAACACACGCGGGATCCCGGGGGTACCCGCAGGGCCAAGCGCTGTTCCTTCTATCACCAGAAAGAGATGCTGAAGCCCAGGGGAGGGCAACTCGCGCCAGGGGAACGTGTTCACGAACGAAGATGTGAGGTACGCAATGGGGATGTTGAAGAAAGGAAAAGCTCCGGGTCCAGATGAAATCCCTGGCGAGGCCGTTCACGTTCTGCGTAACACTGCATCCGGCTGGGTTTGTGCCCTTTTCAATTCCTGTCTGAGGCTAGGATACTTTCCAAGGGCTTGGAAAGTAGGGCGTCTGGCTTTAATACCGAAGGCCGGGAAAGCCTGTAATTCTCTTTCCGACCTTCGACCGCTTTGCATGCTGTCAGACATGGGGAAGTGTTTCGAATATGCTTTGCGCGTGTTAATGCTAGAAGCGATTCGCCTGTCTGGAGGGCTGTCGGTGCGTCAATTTGGGTTCACGGAGGGCAAATCAACTCATCAGGCGATGAAGGTGGTCATGTCGGAGTGGGATCGTGCGCGCAGAGGGCGAAATCACTGTCTGCTAATTACCCTGGATGTGAAAAATGCATTTAATACAGTGCGTTGGGACCGCATCCTGGCTACAGCGTAGCGCCGTGGGTTTCCGATGATAATAATGGACATGTTACGTAGCTATTTAAGCGAGCGAAGAGTGGGAGCAGCTGTATTTGGTGGGGTGCCACAAGGATCAGTGTTGGGACCACTGTTGTGGAACCTATAGTACGACGAGCTGCTGGAGGTGCTGCTGCCACCAGGCGTGACAACCGTGGGTTTCGCGGATGATATGGCGCTGCATATAGTAGCCCGATCATTAGACAGAGTGCGCGAGCTGGCAGAACATGCCTTACGTGTGGTGGGGGCGTGGTACGAGAGAGAGAGACTGGTTCTCGCGAAAGAGAAAACTGAAGCAGTGCTCTTAACTGGGCGGCGCGTACCCGACGGACCTGTACTATCGTACGAGGCCGCGATAATTAGGACATCGCGCTCGAGTAGGTACCTTGGTGTGATGTTCAGTAATAGCAGACACTTTCATAGTCAAATGAGCCGGGTATGTGAGAAGGCAGTGAAAGTAGCGCAGCACCTCTCGTGGCTGCTACCGAATCCACGAGGATGCGGTCCGAAACCGCGTTTGCTGTATTACCGAGTGCTAGAATCTATAGTTTTGTATGCGTCTCCGGTATGGAGCGAGGTGGTGGAGTACGGATGTGTGAGACAGCGATTGACATCGACACAGCGGTTGGGGTTACTGCGTGACACGCGCGTATCGTACCGTTTCATCAGGGGCATTGTCCGCGCTGTCAGGTTGCATGCCGTGGGACTTGTTAATAAGGGCCAGGGCCGCTTTGTATGGGTACGAGGAGGCGGAGGACCCGGAAGAGCGCGTGAATCTGCCGCAGTTTGGTGGAATATGATATCTTTGATCGCTGGTAAACTCGATGTACAACCTCGGAGAGCGGCGCCTGGACTCGCAGGCTGATTCCCAACATCGAGGCGCGGGTGGAGAGCAATGGAGCACGTTACCTAACCTATAATCTGGCGCAGGTGATGACAGGTCACGGATGCTTTGCTCATTATCTCCATCGGATAGGAAGAAGTCCGTCCCCGAGCTGCTGGTTTTGCGATCCTCCAGTGGACGATGATGCGTGCCACACAGTGTTTGTGTGTGATCGTTGGGCAGTGCAACGAACACTTCTATACCTGGAGGTAGGAGAACTGACTCTAGAGTCGTTTGCAAGCTGTCTTCTGGAAAGACGAAGGCGACACTCTCTTATATCGTTTGTAACCGAGCTGATGACCAAAAAGGAGAGTGTGGAGAGAGCAAGAGAACGCGCAGGGGTGGCGAGGGGTGGCCGCGGGCGCCGGCGAGGCCAGACCGGCGAAATTAATGGCATTAGTGAGGGCAAGCCAAACGCACGCACGTACTCAAACCGACCACCTAATTATGTGAGTTTGCGAGTATGTGAGTTAAGTATGTGAGTTTAGTATGTGTATTATTGTATCTGCGAGTTTATCTGTGAATTTATATGTCAAGAAAACATTTGTGAGGGAAGGTAAGGAGTTACGTAGAATGTTATTAATAAATGGACGCCTTGCAGGCATTATTGCTTGATCATAACTTAATGTTTGTGTTTACCCAGTCCAGTAATAGGAATGCTGTACTCGTGTCATAAAATAGGGCACATACACAGAAGTTCGAAGGTAGGGTTCACTCATTGAGTTGATAAAAATTTAATGGGTGCAGTATGCAGGCCAGGCAGTCCGAAGCCGGGTTAACGAGTTCCGTCACCTTTGGCAAATAGCAGTTGGGAAGGGCCCACACGGGGACTACGGTAAGGAAAAACAACCGCGGATCGGAATCCGGGAGAGGGTCGAGACGCGAGCTTAATACGCCTGAAACTCGAGGTCATCAATTGAAAATCATGCTGTGCAAAATGCAATTATGATTAAATTGATGAAACGCAATCTTGAAATATTCAAAAATTCTAAAGTTGACAAGGAACCAGGGTCAATGATTCGTAGTTGAAGGACTATGTTAGTATTATGATTGAGAATTGAGAAGAGTAGTAGATTTGAATTAACTTATCAAAAGAATATAATTAAGAGGCAATTAATACAGTCCCGCGAAGGCAATTGATGCGAATCTTTCTCAAAATTAAGCGTTGCCAGGGATGTAGGTAGGTATTCGGACAATGAAGCATGTATTAGAGTTGAGTATTCATGATTGGATTTAAAATTAGGCGTGAGAGCTAGAAGTTTTAAGCGTCTCGTCAAGCGAGTGAAAGGCGCGCACCGGCGGGCGATGAGCGTATTAAGTCGCCCACTCGCACGTAATGTCCAGAACTAAGTCAATGAGACGACCATCGGCCGATGTAAGAAGAACTGCAAGCGAGCCGCGTCCGTGTACGACGGCCTGAAGGCGCCAATCTGGAGAGACTCCGCGCGAGGTCCCTTTTTAGTCGCCTTTTACGACAAGCCAGGGAGGCTGGAGACGTATTCTGTAACCCCCGCCTCCAGGGGAAATTCAATGCCATATTTCAAATCATAGCCCAGCAAAGAACCAGGACACGAACGTGATGAGCCTGGAGTTTGAGGTTGCCGATTGACAGTCGTGCAACGCAGGAAATGCAATTATATTTAGGTTGATAGAATGTAGTTTGCATAAAAGAGTATGTTATAGTTCAACATTTCCAAATTAAGGACAACAGGGGGCTAGAGTTGATAATTCATAATTCATAATTATGAATCTATACTAGTGATTAGAAGTTGAAAGGGATTCGTAAATTGAGTTTTGTATTAACGTGGGAGTTGAAGCTAAGGGGCCATAAATGTAAGTTCACATAAAATATTTTTCAACAAAAAAAAACCGACTTCGAAATGCACTAAAAAGTGTAAAATAATTTCTATATCATTTATACCAGTATTCCACAGCTATTAATAAAATCTACTTAATCATTAAATAGGATACTAAATACATTTCAACCTTTTCGGAGGCGGCGCAAAATGAAAAACTTTTCTTCTATTAGGAAGATCATACTTCATGCATCGGCAACCGGTGACAAATGACCCGTTTGATAATTGAAAGTAAACAATATTGAACGGGAATCAGCATACCCATTGCAGATTAACTATACTGCGTTTGAGTGTAGACCATACTGAACTCGCGCAGGTTACTAGGTGTAGGGACATTTGTAATAACTTGTGTGTTTCTCCTGTATGTACACTCAGTTGCATTGAACTTGTCGCAGTGAAGTTGGCTACAAATCGGCTCACCAACGCTGCGTAAATGCATTAGTGAATTTGTAGCCAACTTCACTGCGATAAGTACAATGCAACTCATCGTACACCTTGCTTCTTACTTTACGATCATATAATTGTTTCTTTGAAAAAAAATAATAGTAATTTCATTGTATCGTATATCTGTACCATCTCATCATCGGTTATCACCTATCGTACGTCATATATTTCTGTCCGGCATTTATATGATCGCAAAGTAAGAAGCAAGCTGTAGAGGGTAATCACACACGTTATTAAAAATCTCCCTAGACCCAGTGAGCGAGTTAAGTGTGGTCTGTCGTGAGTTGCAGTAGACATGTACATCAGAAGTGGTAGTAACTTCTGATACAATCGTTAGAATTAGGAATGTTTTCTACCGTGTGTATAACGTTTCGAATTGTATTTCTTACGACTGATGAATTATCAAGTTTGCCATACCGCTGTGAAATCGTTATTAGCAGGATCGTATGTTTAGTTTTTTTTTTAATTTTGCGCCGCCTCCGAAAAGGTTGAAATGTATTTAGTATCCTATTTAATGATTAAGTAGATTTTATTAATAGCTGTGGAATACTGGTATAAATGATATAGAAATTATTTTACACTTTTTAGTGCATTTCGAAGTCGGTTTTTTTTTTGTTGAAAAATATTTTATTTCACAGTTTTTAGTGGTACGTTTAGTATTTGTAGGATGTCGTAAGGAAAAAATAAAGGAAAACAATCGGAATAATATTGGTTGTATTTTTATGTATTTACAATATCTTAAAATAAAAAGAAATAGAAATAAAAAGAATTAAAATTAAAAATACTAATACAAATGAAAAGAAAAGAAAGAAAAGAAAAATAGAAATATACAAAATGAAAATCAAAAATAGAATGAAAACTGTCATGAAAATAAACAAAAATACAAATATAAATAAAAAAGAAAATAAACAAAATACAAATATAAATAAAAAATGAAAATTAAAAAGAATAGTATAAATAAATAAAAAATGAAAATTAAAAATAATAGTAGAAATTAAAGTTGACTATAAAACAATTAAAATAAGGTAAAATAGTATTTATTGGGGGCGCCCCTACCGCCGCCCATACCGCCACCCATAGCGCCACCCATACCGCCACCCCTACCGCCACCCCTCCCGCCCCGCGGCCATCTGCCGCGGTAGGCACGGCGTTTCTTCCCAGCAGCCGTTCCTCTTTCTGTAACGTAAAATGTTCAATGTTAATATCGTTCACCCATTGTACAATTAATTTGGTTTATTACTTGAGACGGAAATGTGTAAATTATTTTTTCGATGATATCTGTGAAACTCACTTCGCTGCGGCTTCACATCGGCCTCAGTTTGTTGAGGTGGTTGTTCGCTGCGGTGGTGTGGCGTTTCTTGCTGCGGCGGTTGTTGCTGCGGCGGTTGTTGCTGCGGCGGTTGTTGCTGCGGCGGTTGTTGCTGCGGCGGTTGTTGCTGCTGCATTTGCTGTTGCTGCAGCTGTTGCTGCAGCAACGCCACCTCGCGGTCCCTCTCCTGTTGCTGCGTCTGCATGTGCTGCAGCTGTTGCTGCAGCTGCAGCAACGCGTTCATAATTTCGGTTTCTGAAAGAAAAAGGAGGTATGTAACATGCATGTTTTTGAATCATGCAGTATATTACTTTTTCACTGAAATTGGAATTATACTTACGTTCATTTGTTTGAACCGTTATATCTTTCATATTTCTGTGAGAAAAAAAGAAGTTTCATGAATAAAAAAGGAAATAATCCGTTCGCATTTGTGGATGAAGTTCGGAAAAATAATCACCCCCTATTTCTTTAAAAGTCAGTAATGTTATGTGTTTTATACGCTGATTACTTATATCGTTGGCAATGCTATCCAACTGTCTTTACCAGCTGTTAACGGTTACATGGAATTTTTGGATATATCATATTGAATGAATATCGTAGTGAAATTTCGCGACAACTTGATTTGCATTCCGCAAAATAGAAAATCCGAATATCCTGAAGTAATAGAATAAACGGATGTACGTTTATCTTGTCGCGTCGCCGCCACAAGAATTTGGAAGTAACAATGTTGTTGAAATAATTTCTTATTTTTTCGCGCAATAGTCGCCAATTTGTCGTTATGATATTCGTAATCAGTGTATGAACAAACGTAAGAATACTTTTCTTTTTTAATCCAAAAAAAGGGGGGGTGAGTGGTTTTTCGAACTACACCCAAGTAAACCACGAACCATTGACGATGAAATTAATATATGTTATATGTATAATGTATATTATATAAAGAAATGAAATATTGCTTGTTATTTGGTACTTACGTCTGAACAGCAGCTCATTCGGATAGAAAATGAACAAAATCTGTGTCTTCTAAAGGAAGACAGTTGGTGGGGCACATTTCACGATCGCATACAGAAACAATTTTCGCTGTGCGTCGTATAGATGCACAAATATCATCTAGTTCCTACATTATTAGAAGTTTGCCGACTGCGTCGAACGTAAAGAAGGACAGCGATTGAAAAAGAGGACGGAGCGAAAACAATCGACTGTATGTCTGTCGAACAATACTAATGCAAGGACGAAAATTTGTTATTAATAATTGTTTTGGTTTCAAAGTGTTATCAACAGATTTGTGATATTTTTCTGATGAAAATAAGACCAAACCAGAAGTAATCGGACCAGTTTTTTTATTAATCAGTTTAAATTGATGAGGTCAATCATTACTAGCCAATGAAAGTCAAATAAAACCGATTTGTTTCGTGTTGGTACTCATTTTAATCGGAATAAGCTGAACAATCCATTGATACTATTGTTTGGAAGATAAGACGAAAATTATTATAAATGTAATGTTTGTTACTGGATCGTGATTTGTTTTACTCGCGGCATCCCTTTCGAATGCCTCTATCTCGTTTTCTCTCGTAATACGTATTCTCTTTCCTTTTTTATGACGGATTCGAAGCTCTGCTGGGTTCCAGGAAATTGTCAGTAGGGGAATGTCACGCAATTTTATCGGCCAGCGTAGGGGAAATGAGGGATCCGTTGCACACACCGTCGTTTTCTTAATTGTTTACACGAGCCAAGTCAGTAGATGTAGGTGTTTCGACCAATAATATATTACGGCTGCAAGTCGTGTGAGCAAAGGCGGGGCACGACCAATCCTACCCAAATTTTTGGCGACGGCCAAGTTACGAACGGCGAACAGCAGTCAGTTTCAATTAACACCTTGCAACGCTGCTTTCCATTGAATTTTTTTTCAATATATTGTGTTGTGAGGTAAATTGTAACAATTATTATTTTTTTTTTTTTTTGAATGTTTTTGTAATAATTGATAAATAAAGAAGAGGGTCCAAATTTGCTTCCAGTAAGTAATTGTATTTGAAAACAAAGGGACCAAGTCTGCTTTAAGCGACTTATTTGTAAAAGAAGTGTGCTTGAAGCGACAAATTGTTAAAAGAAGTCAGCTATAAGCGAGCATAAAAGAAGTCTGCTTTAAGCGACTGATTGGTAAAAGAAGTCAGCTTGAAGCGACTTATTTCTAAAAGAAGTCTGCTTGAAGCGACTGATTGTTTAAACAAGTCTGCTTTAAGCGACTGATTGGTAAAGAAGTCAGCTTGAAGCGACTTATTTCTAAAAGAAGTCTGCTTGAAGCGACTGATTGTTTAAACAAGTCTGCTTTAAGCGACTGATTGGTAAAAGAAGTCAGCTTGAAGCGACTTATTTCTAAAAGAAGTCTGCTTGAAGCGACTGATTGTTTAAACAAGTCTGCTTTAAGCGACTGATTGATAAAAGAAGTCAGCTTGAAGCGACTGATTTATAAAAGAAGTCTGCTTGAAGCGACTGATTGTTAAAACAAGTCTGGTTTAAGCGACTGATCTAAAAAAGAAGTCTGCTGTACGCGACTGATTAATAAAACAAGTCCGCTTTAAGCGACTGATTGTGAAAATAAAAAAAGCGCGGCAAATCCTTTTTTTGAATCCTTCATCTTCACTGAAACCAGGTACGTCTGGTATATGAAAGTATGGGTAGACGTACAAAAAGTGCATGCCGTATGAGACAAAGTCGTGCAAATGAATCGGATGATGCCAAACAATTACGTCTTTGTAAAAAACGTAAAAGAACCGCAGAGGCACGGCGTCAAGAAAGTATTGATGAACGCCGTGCGCGATTGTCTGTAAAGCGGAAATATGCTCATTCGAAATTATCGCGCGAAACGGTCGCTGAAAAAAAAACGGCGGCTAAGCCTAATTTCTCAACGTGTACAGAACGAATCTGCCGAGCAACGGTCACGTCGTATCGGATTAATCCGCAGACGTTTAGCGAACGAATCTGCGGAGAAACGATCACGCCGTTTCCGATTAATCCGCAGACGTTTAGCGAAACGAATCTGCAGGGGCACGATCACGGCGATTGCGATTAATCCGCAGACGTTTAGCGAACGAATCTGCCGAGGCACGATCACGTCGTATCGGATTAATCCGCAAACGTTTAGCGAACGAATCTGCGGAGAAACGATCACGCCGTTTCCGATTAATCCGCAGACGTTTAGCGAACGAATCTGCAGGGGCACGATCACGGCGTTTGCGATTAATCCGCAGACGTTTAGCGAACGAATCTGCCGAGGAACGATCACGCCGTTTCCGATTAATCCGCAGACGTTTAGCGAAGGAATCTACTGAGGAACGTTCGCAACGTCTGATGGTTATGAGAAATCGTACGCGAGAAGTACTACAAAGTGAACGTACCGAATCACGAAATACGCGTTTAAGGAATATGCGTGAACTAGCGAAAAATCGCAGAAAAGAACTTCTCCTTCAGGTAGAGAACTTTAAATCGACTATTAATATTTTTGCTGATGTACCATGTGCAGTGTGTTACAAGACTTTATATCCGCAGCAACGTTACGCTTTGCACACGCGGCCTTTGTCTGGTGTAATTCCTGCAAATCTAATACAATCGGAGAAGATAACAACATGTTCTCGTTGCCTACATCATCTTAAAAAATGCAAAGTGCCATCTCAGGCATTCTGGAATAAAATGGAACTAATGTCTGTACCTCATGAGATAGCAGATTTATCGGAAATCGAGAAACAAATGTTGTGCAGAATAGTACCGTTTCTTAAAATCATGAAAATTCAAAATCGCTTCAGTCAGGATTGGTGCAAAGGTCAGGTAGTCCTATTTGCTCGCGATGTGTTGGAAGTAGCCGAGCAACTTCCACTTCGATTAAACGAAACCGGTATAATGATTGTAGTGGAAAGCCTCGAAAATTTTGAGCGACAAAGACAATTTGAAATAGACGTTGGCAAACTTCGAGTAGCTTTACAATGGCTATTACAAAATAATGCTTTATACAAAGATGTGCGACCATGTTTTTCTAATATTCCCAATAACATTTTGGAAATAGCTGATGTCGTTGAAGAGCCTTGTATTGTAAGAAACGAAATGGAAGTTACAGAAAGAAATACTGAATCAAACAGTCGATTTGTGACTGTTGGACAGAATGTAGCTATCTTACGAGGCTCGTGCCATCAAGGTAGCGATCGCTTCAGTATTGAATCTCGCGGTAAGCAATGTACTGGCATAGCTGCAGTTGCTTGTGTTGCGTTTCATTTGCTCGACCCTAGTACGTGGTGTACTAGTGATGTCGATTATGTACTTTTAGTAGGAGATAAATATTACCGTGATTGCATTGAAACGCGAAGTAATCCTGACCCCAGAGAAGTGAATGTCGACTATTTAGCCGTTACCGAATTATTGCCACACATATCATTTAATAACAACAGAGTGAATATTAACATTGGCTATGAAATGGCTGTAAATGGTCATATTAATATTGATAACGGCGATGAAGGATTTCCAAATTTAAAGAACGCTTTGATTACGTTTTTCCAACAGTATACGTACGGAATTCTGACTGCCAATTTTACATCAGTAGCTGTGTCACGCGGTAACCAGTCGGAGAGTACCTACTATTGGTTGTATGATTCCCATGCAAGAGGTCCAAAAGGATATAAAGCATCGTCACGGGGCGTCTCATGCTGTATGAAATGTACTAATATTGATGATTTACACATCATCTTGCGTCGTAATTTATATGCTAAAGGAGGCAATAGCAATGTGCTAAATATCTATTCACTAACACCTGTAACAATAGCACCCGAATGGAATAGATCTCCTGAAATAGAAAGGATACAACAACCATCTGTTGCGACCGCTCGTAGAGAATCCGGCGCAACAGACATTATTTTCGCTACAAGCATGTTACGTTCGACTGACGAAGATGTTCCCAACATCGATAGTATCCTCTCTGTTAGTAATAATAATAATAACGCAGAAAATGACCCGATAAACCTTGCGAATATACATAGAAAAACAGTGCCTCCTTTAAACCTAGAAAGGGAGAGAAGGATGGAAGAACTGTGTTGGTTCTTCCTGTTTCCGGATGGTAAAAATGGATTCGGAGAGCATCGAGACATCTCAATTACACCACTGGATTACTTCCAAGCGCGTATTCTGAGCAATGACAAACGATTCCAACGAACAGATTATTTGTTCTTCGCATTATCTGTTGTTGAATACTACCGCGCAAAAGCTAGCGTTTCAGTATCATGTAGAATGCGCCAAGGGGAACATACTCCACAGGGTTTAGTAGATAATATGCACCTCACGATGAGAAATATAAGAGGATCGGCATCATACTGGAAACGATGCTGTTCGGAATTAATCGCCATGGTCCGAAGTCTTGGACCGCCCACATGGTTTGCTACGTTCTCTTGCAATGATCTAAATTGGCCAGATATGTTGAAAGCATTACTACTATCCGATGGTCGCCCCGTTACCGAATTTGAAAACCTATCTTTTGCAGATCGACTAAAGTTGGTTCAGAGATACCCTGTAGTTATTGCAAGACAATTTACGTTACGTGTAAACGCGTTAATACAGTATTTAAGAAACTCCGATTGCTTAGGTGGCGTTGTTATCGATTTTTGGCATCGAATAGAATTTCAGAACAGGGGAAGTCCACATTTGCACATGCTTGTTTGGTGTGCAAACGTACCTGATTTCCTTACCAACGAAGGCCGCAACGTTATTGAGAAAGTTGTATCTTGTGCATTGGAAGCAGAAATGAAAATATGAGGGACATAGTTCAAAAGGTCCAAATTCATAAACATTCTGCTACATGTTACAAAGATCGTAATAATCGTTGTTGTCGTTCGGATTCCGAGACCGATAAGTGAAAGAACGATGTGCTTAGGTCCAGATGACACACTTGCGAATAATGGACGTTTCTGCGTACTTAAGAGAACAGAAAATGAAATTATGGTGAATAATTACAACCCAACTCTTTTAAAGCTTTGGGAAGCAAACATGGATATTCAACCATGCGGAAATGTTACAGCTGTCGCATATTATATTGCTAAATACGCAAGTAAATGCGAGCCGCATGACGCAGGAAATACTATTAAAGAAGCCATTTTACGAGCGAAACGCCGGAGCGGAACCGTCCGGGATCAACTATTTTCGGTATCTATGGCAATTCTGTCTCAACGTGTGGTTAGTGCTCCCGAATGTGCTTATCGGTTATGTCATTTGCCTCTGAAAATGAGCTCGCGAAAAGCTGTATTTATAAATAGCTGTCGGCCTGAGCAGAGATATAGAATTTTGCGATTCGAAGAATATGAAACATCATTTTTCAATAACATATTCGATCGTTACGTAAAGAGACCAGACAATCTAGAGGATTTGAGCTTAGCGGAATTTGCTGTCCGATATGAAACAGTTTCCAGTGGTATGTGGACAGAAGAGGATGGAGACGCAGAACTTCGAAATGACGATGAAGAAATATCAAGGTCGAAATTTATCAAATTAAAGGACAATACCCGAATGCGAATAAGAAATAAACCAGCTGTACTTCGCCACCGATATTATACCCTGAACAGTGACAGAGAAGGATATTTCTATAACTTAATAGTGTGTCACATTCCATTTCGTGATGAAAGTACACTTATGTCCGAAAACGAATCTTCGGAACAATGTTTTCTTCGACGGCAACACGAGTTGAAACCTCTGATGGGTAACGCAACCGTCGAACAATTTACTCACGCAGAGCAAATTATTGAAGCGGCGCTCGCCCAGGCTGCTGCTTTAAATGTTGTACACGAAGAAGAAAGCAATGAACATTTAAGAGATGCAGTCAGAATTCATGCTGACGAAACAATACATTACGATCAAGTTGATTTATATGAAGATCAACAGCAAGAAACAATTGCAATGCCAGAAGACGTGTTCCTTAATAGTATTCGATGTCTTAATATTCAACAGAAAGACTTATTGAAATCAGTTTCCGCAGTAATTGAGAAAGATATTAAAGAAAATGATAATGAAAATAGGGAACAAATGTTGCTTTTTATTACCGGAGGAGCTGGTAGCGGTAAGTCGTTTATTTTAAAATTACTTGTTGAACATGTTAAACGCTGCTATAATCCTACAATTGATACGATGATAAACCATCTTTCATTGAAGTAGCTTCTTTGACTGGCGTCGCCGCCCGTCAAATATTAGGGAAAACTCTGCATTCCATGTTCTCCTTGCCTATTGAAAAAGGTACTGCAATGACATATCGGCGACTGACAGGACAAAGACTCGAACAGGAGAGACGAAAGTGGCGTCATACAAGGTGGTTGATTATTGACGAGATATCAATGGTATCTTATGAGAATTTGCGAATAATTCATTTAAGATTGCAAGAATTGAAAAGCAATGATAAACTATTTGGCGGCGTAAATGTACTTCTCTTCGGCGATATCATGCAGTTGCCCCCAGTAAAAGGACACTGGTGTTTTGAACAGCCACATTGGTGTACTGCAGAAATTAATTTATGGCACCAATTTTCATTCTGCGAACTCACCATTAATATGCGACAAAGAGATGACGTTGAGTTTATCGACTTACTGAATAACCTTCGGTTTGGAGAAGTGACAACTTCTCAACTACAAATACTATGCGAACGAAGAAGAGTTCCCCTAACCGGAGAGTTCGAGGATGGTGCAGCAGTAAGAATATTCCCAACGATAAAATTAGTGGATGAATATAACACAAAAATGACAGATGAATTAGCAAAATCACGTAGAATGTACGTCATTGATTCAATAGACGAGTCCCGTGAGGCAGCTACATATGGAAAAAGGCCACCAGAAAATGTCATACCTGTAAATGTAAATAATTGTGGCGGACTGTTACATACAATAACATTAACTGAGGGATCTCGAATTATGCTGCGACGAAACCTATCAATTTCTGATGGTTTGATAAACGGTGCAATGGGAATAGTAAAGAAATTTACATGGCCGGCACTTCGAAGAGATCAACTAGAACAGGGAGAATTGCCGGATTCAGTACTTATAAAATTTGACGACGAATCCTTGGAATAGATTCAAAGATATTGATGGTAACATTCCAATATCTCCAGTTTCAGCAACGTTTCAAGCGACAAAAGGATTTGGAGACGTCGAGCGCAGAATGTTACCACTTATTCTGAGTTGGGCAGTAACGGTGCACAAATTACAAGGGACTACATTGAACAAAGCTGTAATTGATGTTGGCAAAAAGAATTTTGCAAAAGGCCAAATTTACGTTGCAACTTAGTCGTGTAAAAAGTTAGATGGTCTAGTTTTATCTGATTTAGCACCAAACAAAGTCCTCGTGAAACCTCATGACGAGAGAGCACTCGCAGAAATGCAAAGATTACGACAGTTGCTTTTGCAAAGAAACAGTCCAAATCAGCTTCCAGCGCCAGATATGTGAAGAAGCAAGCCAAGCCTTTTTTTTATTTGTTTTATTATTAGCGACCAATTAGTAAAGAAAGTGACGAAGTTTACTTGCAGGGACAAGTTTGAAAAATCGCGCTCGCTACATTCCTTGCAGAATAACCCTAAAGAATATGTTTTTTTTGAATAACGATAGTTATTAACAATAAGAAGTTACATACATTTTTGTAAATGAAATTCTGGTGGAAAGATGTACGAGATGTGAAAAGTTTCATCGCAATCGGTGTATTCCTTATAGAGTAGCGGTATAGAATCGGATTTTGCAATAACAATAGTTATTATTATTATATGTCTATGCATACTGGATTTCGATCGACGCGATATGTGTATAGAAACAGTAGAGAATCGGCGACTGCATGCTGACTCATACACCAGTAGAGACACGTAGGCATACGTAGAATTCAATGTAGTAGTAACAATAGTTTTTCACGAATATCTCGGAAACTAAAACTTTCCGTTAATTATGCATAATGAAAAAGTTGTTCAGAATCATGTCCCCGACAACATATTAAAAGGTCATTGAAATCGTCCAATCTTGACATAAAAAACTGCCTGTATTTTGCAATAACAATCATAAAATGAAAAATTTTTTTTCAATGGGACCAACCGGAAGACATACCTACAAGATGCAAAAGGTTTCGTTCCGATTGGTACATCCATCTGAGAGTAATCGGTGAACACACCCAAAAAAAAAAAAAAACAAAAAAAAAAATACATACTGATCGAATTGAGTAACCTCCTCCTTTTCGAAGTCGGTTAAAAATGGGCTGCTGATCACTATTTAAGGATTTAGGATCAGCAGAATGCTAGAAACGATGTTCGCAGAGTGAAAGGTTACATTACAGTTATGAGAGGTTTCGTACTCTGGTTTTAGGTACATATGTGAGCTAGAAATTAGATATAATTGAGACTTCAGCAGGTCAGAGATCAGCCGAACCGCGTGAGGCACTCGTTGGAGGCGAAGCGCCTCATCGAGAGATGGGAGAAAAAACGCGGACGAGCGACGAGCGAATTCCGCCGCCCGCTTGCGGGTGATGATAAAAACAGGTCAGTGGATCAGCCATCAGTCAACGTCCAAGGAGTGTGGCCAAGTCGCGCCCATGCACGTGAAACCCGCCGTTAGCTATAATAAGGACTCCGCGCGCGACCCCTTTTGCTTCATTTTCAACGACGTCGGGCCAAGGAAGCTGGGGACGGATTCTACAATCCCCGCCTCCAAAGGGAGTTCAATTCAATTAATACAGTTCTCTACTTTGCTAGTTGGTCGGACAGACGAGCCATAGTGCCATAGGAGATATAAGAGAAATGAAAGAAGCGTTCATAGATTTAGGCTATACTTGGTTACATGAGGGTTTAGCACAATCGTTTGCATATTTCTGACAGAGAGCCCGATACTTGGTTAGCAGACGACAGCTTCCAGAATCCATCGCCGGTTTGTAATTAACAGAGAGCAAACTATGTTTGAATTAGGTTATGCAATTGTGTTTGCGTTTGATTAGTTTGTAATGTATGAAGCTGAAATTGAGACTAGGGTTTAGGCTGGGATTGAAATTAAAATTTCCTGGTTCAAACTTGCCCTTCCTTCGGTTATTTGTGCGGGAGTGACATACCATTATGACAACCGTGGGCCGCTCGCAATGTGTGTTGCAGTTGCCCTTTCGTAAGACAGGCTGAGAAGGTGTCAAACTTGATTGATGTGCCAAATCAGGGCTGATTAGCCGTCCAGATAAAAGGCAGCATCAACAATGGCAGCAGTGCACGTAACCTTCCATTGGTTCTCTCAAAACCTCATGTCACAGTTCTGATCTCGTGAGTCGGGTTGGGTAGATGCCAATTTAAATTTGGAAAGGCAGATCAGGGTGGACCAGTCGCCACGATAAGGAGGCTGCATCAGCAATGCCCATAACACTCGACGTCCTCGATGAATGTACGTCGCAGCCACGAAATAGAACCGCAAAGCACGCTTGCAGTAAAACATTAGTGAAGCGAGCTCGTATCACTGGTACACTTCCGTAACACTTATAGAACCGCACAGATTACGGGGAGACACAAAAAGAACGCGCACACACATGCACCAAAGAAGATAACCTAGCACTTAGTATCCACATAGTCGTGAGGCGCCTCGAAGCACAGCAAGGGCCGTAGAGGTCGCGAAATCGTAGGAATTACTGATGTTGCAAAACCGAAGAAAAACCGAAGAGGTTGTAGAAAATCAAGAAAAATCAAGGAAACAAAGAACGATGCAACCCCGCAGCGCCAGATGCCTGGCAGGCCACGGGACCCTCGAACGACACGTCCGACCAGCTCGGCAGCCAGCACAAGACTCCAACCTAACCTAACCTAACCTAACCTTTTTTTTGTGGGGAAATCTTGCATAAGACCCCCCCGCGCCCCTGGGGGAGGGCAGCGGGGGACTGTCAGATGACTACTGACTAAAACCCCACGGCGACCTCCTCTGGCGTATGGCAGAGGCTCCGGGACATGATTACTATAACTCCGGAGCATCCCCCGCCGTGCGCTGAAAGCGCACCCCACCGGGGATGTAACAACTCCCCCAGCCGGCACCAGGGGTCGCACCCGGTGCCGGCTCCATCGCGGGGGGAACTGCATGCAATGGCGGCCGGGCCCCCCAGCCCGTACCGCTTGCAGTCCCCGCGCCTCGATCTCCTCACAGGCTACGGGGAGGAGCAACCCCCCGCCCGCCCGCGAGGAAGGCCGGGCGCTGTCCTTCGCTCCGCCGGCTTCCTGTGTCGGCTACACCCCGGGTCCGCATGCAATGGCGCCCAAATAAGGCGCCTGCAGCACGCCGAGTCATCCCCCTGTGGGCTGCGGTGAGCCGTAGCCGGCGACCCTCCAGGGGGACTCTCTCGGCACCGCTGCACCCCCTCTGCGGGGGTCAGCGCCACTCCCAACGTGGGAGGGAAATCGCGACTCTCCGCCCGGAGTCACCCGGCCCCCCCGAGGCGGACGGAGAGGGGCCCCCGATTGAGAACGGGTTAGCAGGAACGTGCAGTAGCGCCGCACGATCCTGATGGCCAGCCGGCGCTTCACCCGCCGCAGCAGAGCGCAGCTGTGCCTGCTGACCGCCAGATCGTGGCCCATATCGGAGTCCCGTTTAGGGTTATGGACCGGACGATTCCCACGTATAGGCGGCGAACCCTCACTACCGGCCCCCGAGGTTGGGCAACAGGCGGCCAAGATTGGTCGCCACCTGTTCCAATCGGGGAGCCAGGCGGTCGAAGTGAACATCGAACCGCCAGTGGCTGCCGAGGTACAGAGCGAGGTATCGAAGACCCCGGCCGATCACGATCCGGCACCCGTCGACCTCGAGCCAGAGCTGGGCCGGAGGGGCTACCCCACGCCGAGGCTCGAAGAACCACACGGCCTCGGTCTTGTGAGGAACCAGCGCCAGACCCAGCCCCTGGATCGCTCTTCACACGATGGCGACCCCCACCTCGGCACGACGGCAGGTACTCAACCAGTCCCACCCGGTGGCCAGCAGGTAGTAGTCATCTGCGAATACCGTGGCCCACACCCCGGGCGGGATGTTCACCCGCCACGCCGCGTTGTACCCCACGTTCCATAAGGGGCAGGGGGGCCCAGTTTGGACCCCTGGGGCACTCCGCGGTTGACCTCTCTCCAGTGCAGCGTACCATCCCGGCCCGTGTACAGTATCCACCTGCCATCCAGGAAGGCACTGATGATCCTCTGCAGATACGGGGGACGTTGTGGTGAACCAGCGCCCCCCGTATCGATCCACGGGGCAGGGTGTTGAACGCGTTTGTAACGTCCAAGGAGACGCCCAGCGCCACCCCACCCCGGGACGTGGCCGACTCGGCGAGGGTGCGCACCCGCTGGATAGCGTCGATGGTGCTGCGACTCTCGCGAAACCCGAACTGGATGTCGGCCAGATCGGGGCTAACGCTCGACAGGTGGTGGACGAGGCGGTTTGCGATGACACGCTCGAAGAGCTTTCCCACTTCGTCCAACAGCACAATGGGCCGGTACACAGAGGGAGAATCAGCGGGCCGTCCGTCCTTTCGGACGAGGACCAGCCGCCCTTCCTTCCAAATCGAACCCCGAGCCTTCTGACGGCATCGTCCAGCTCCTCCTCTGTGACCCCCAGGTCGGCGGACCAGGCGACGGGCTCCGCCGGCCCTTGCTGGTGGCGCGGGTGCGACGTTCCCCCGGAACGGTGGAAGAGGGTGTCTATTACTCGCGTCAGCAGCTGGGGGTCCAGGCTCTCCGAGACTGGGGACGCCCGTGCCCGGAGCTTGTCCATGACCATCCGGTAATGCCGCCCCCACGGGTCCTCGTCCAGAGAGCCCTGGAGCTCCTCCCACGCCTGGGATTTCGCGTC